>NC_053448.1:19013470-19313470 GCF_007990345.1 Gossypium hirsutum
ACGGTTTAGTCGATTCTAGGACTACCGTAATGTGTTGGGTCTAGCTATACATGCATTTATGTGATTATTGATAGTGTGTGATTTCTGACAATTGTAAATGTGTTTATAGTAATGGATCCCGATCGTGACCGAGAGGTAGCTGATGATCTTGAGAGTGTAGCGTCTGCTCCCGCACAAGGGACAGTGCCGGCAGACTCTCAACCTAATGCTAGTAATCCGAATGATGAAGCTAGACAAGCATTCTATAGCGTGATGAATGATTGGTTCAACCAATACATTCGAACTAATATGGCTGTTCCACAACCTCCATTCCCGACAAATACTACCCCCGCACCTACAATACCACCGGTAACGGACCAAATAAGGTCAAATAAGCCCCCAGTTGATAGAATCCGAAAACATGGGGCTACTGAATTTAAGGCTATGGATAGCGATGATGCCGAGCAAGCTGAATTTTGGCTGGACAACACTATCCGGGTACTCGATGAGCTATCTTGTACACCCGATGAATGCCTAAAGTGTGCTATCTCCTTGCTACGTGATTCTGCCTACTATTGGTGGAGTACTCTGACTTCTGTTGTGCCCTGAGAGCAAGTAACTTGGGAGTTTTTCCAAACTGAGTTTCGGAAAAAGTATATCAGTCAGAGATTTGTTGATCAAAAACGGAAGGAATTTCTTGAGCTTAAGCAAGGCTCCATGTCGGTTACTGATTATGAGCGAAAATTTGTTAGACTTAGCAAATACGCTCGGGAATGTGTTTCGTCCGAAGCTATTATGTGTAAACGCTTCGAGGATGGGCTGAATGAAGATATAAAAATGTTCGTTGGCGTTCTTGAAATACGAGAGTTCGTGGTACTTGTTGAACGAGCTTGTAAAGCCGAAGAGCTTAGAAAAGAAAAGCAAAGAGTTGATGAGGGAACTGGAGAGTTTCGTAAAAGATCCTTGGGAAGGTCTCTTCAACAGACATCGAAGAGATTTCGAGATGATGCGGGCCAGTTTAGAGGCACTTCGGGCCTTTTTAGACGAGATCGTGATCGACCCCCTGTGGGTACACGAGGCACTTCGGTCGCCAGTGTTGGGAATGAACGTCGAGATAGAACGAAATGTCAATATTGCGGTAAATGGCATTCGGGGAGTTGTAGATTCCCTGACCGCTCCTGTTACAAGTGCGGATCAGTTGACCACTTCATTAAAGATTGCCCGAGGTTGTTTGAACAGAATGAAAATCAGAGTGGGAAACCGGGTGCTACCACTGCTCGAGGTAGACCATCTGGAAATACGGGCAATGCTAGTGGTGGTCAGAGAGGATCTAGAGATGATATAACCAGATCCGAAGCTCGTGCGCCTGCTAGAGCTTATGCTATACGTGCCCGCGAGGATGCTTCTTCGCCTGATGTTATTACCGGTACATTCACTCTCTTTGATACTAATGTAATTGCTTTGATTGACCCCGGTTCTACTCATTCTTACATATGTGAAACCTTAGCATCCAGTAAGACTTTACCTATTGAGTCTACTGAGTTCGTAATTCGGGTGTCAAATCCCTTGGGTCATTACGTGCTTGTCGACAAAGTGTGTAAGAAATGTCCCCTGGAAATTCGAGGTTCCTGTTTCCCGGCGAACTTGATGCTTTTGCCGTTTGATGAATTTGATGTTATCCTTGGTTTGGATTGGTTGACCGCGCATGATGCGGTTGTGAATTGCAAGAGCAAGACTATTGATTTGAGGTGCGCAAATAACGAAGTAATCCGAGTTGAATCTGCGGACTTGGAGGGGATGCCAGCTGTAATATCAGCAATGTTGGCACAGAAATATGTAAGAAGAGGGTGCGAAGCATACCTTGCGTATGTACTTGATGACAAAGAATTAGAAAAGAAACCCGAATCTGTGCCGGTGGTTTGTGAATACCCGGATGTTTTTCCGGAAGAATTACCGGGTTTACCACCTGTTCGGGAGGTAGAGTTTGGTATTGAGCTTGTACCTGGGACTACGCCGATTTTGATAGCTCCGTATCGTATGGCACCAACCAAGTTAAAGGAGTTGAAAGCTCAGTTGCAAGAACTGACGGATAGAGGTTTCGCTCGACCAAGTTTCTCACCTTGGGGTGCACCAGTATTGTTCGTGAAAAGGAAGGACGGAACCATGAGGTTGTGCATTGACTATCGTCAGCTGAATAAAGTGACGATAAAGAACAAATATCCGTTGCCGCGCATCAATGATTTGTTCGACCAACTGAAGGGAGCCTCAGTGTTCTCAAAAATAGATTTGAGATCGGGCTATTATCAGTTGCGAATTCGAGATTCACCTCACGATTTTGGAAGAAATTGCAAGAAGCTCTGGGTACCAAGCTGCATTTTAGCACTGCTTTTCACCCCCAAACCGATGGTCAATCCGAGCGGATAATTCAGATACTTGAGGATATGTTGAGATGTTGCATCCTCGAGTTCAGTAGTTCATGGGAACGGTATTTACCTTTGATTGAATTCGCTTACAACAATAGTTTTCAATCAAGTATTAAGATGGCACCTTACGAGGCTTTGTACGGTCGTAAATGCCGTACACCATTGTTTTGGACCGAGCTCGGTGAAAGTAAAATTTTCGGAGTTGATTTGATTAAAGATGCTGAACAGAAAGTAAAGGTAATCCGTGAAAGTCTGAAGGTAGCCACGGATCGTCGGAAGTCGTACGCAGATTTGAAACGAAAAGACATCGAGTATCAGGTGGGAGACAAAGTGTTCCTTAAGGTTTCACCTTGGAAAAAGATACTCAGGTTCAGCCGTAAGGGCAAGTTGAGCCCAAGATTCATTGGGCCGTACGAAATCTCCGAACGAGTTGGTCCGGTTGCGTATAGATTGATTTTGCCCCCGGAGCTTGAAAAGATTCATGACGTCTTTCATGTTTCGATGCTTCGACGCTATCGATCTGATCCATCGCATATAATTAGCCCATCAGAGGTTGAAATTCAAGTCGACATGAGCTATGAGGAAGAACCGATGCGTATCCTAGCTCGTGAAGTGAAGGAGTTGCGAAACAAAAGAGTTCCGCTAGTAAAGGTGTTATGGCTCAAACACGGGATCGAGGAAGCTACTTGGGAGACCGAGAGCTCGATGAAAGAACGATACCCAAACCTATTTACCGGTAAGATTTTCGGGGACGAAAATTTCTTAAGTGGGGGAGAGTTGTGACAGCCCAAAGTTGACCCTAGTCGGGAAGTGGTTTCGGGACCGCTAAACCGAGTCACCGAAATGTTTGAATGTGATACTTATTGTCTAGAATATGTAATTATGAATGTGTGAAAATTTCAAGCTTCAATTTGGTTGATTTCATGTGAATTTAGTCAATAGGACTTATGTGAGAAAATTCTAAAATGTGATAGGTCAATGTGTGAGGACCTATTAGTGCATGTGGACAAAGGGGGGACTTGCATGTCAAATTCCCCCCTACTAGTAGTGGCCGGCCATGACAAGCATGGTAGACCAAGTTTGATGGCCAAGACATGTTTTGTTGGTGCATCATGGGTGGAAAAAATAAAATAATAGGCATGGAAATTAAATAATGAAAAGGAGTATGATGAATACACAAAAAAAAGTGTGTAGTTGATTCTTTCCCCCCCATTGCCGTGAGCTAAAGAAAAGAGAGGAGAAGATCTTTGTTCATCCTTTTCTCACCTTCATTTAGCCTAAATTAGAAAGAAAAACAAAGAAAAAAATTTCTCATCCTTTGGTTCATCCTTGGCCAAAAATTTTAAGGAGGAAAGAAGAAGAGAGGTGAAGAGATTCGGCCATGCATGTAGCTAGGCTAAGGTATGTTTGATGATGTTCCATGAGATGCATGCATGTTTTAGTTGTTAGCTTGAGTTCTACCTAGCCCATGGTCTAAATCTTGCTATGTGATGGAAATGGCACTTGACCATGGATGCATCATTCTTGGTTGATGTTTGATGTTGAGGCATGAGGATGAGTTAAGATTCGGCCTAGGTGGAGGTCGTGTTAATGCCATTGCATGCAAAATATGAAGCTTGTTAATGATGCATGTGATGATGGCTTGATGATTCTTGAACCTCCTTTTTAGCATTTTTGTGTGAGCACATATGTGCATTGGTTGCTAAATGGAGAAGAATCGGCTAGCAAGATGTGTGCTAAGGCCGAATGTAACTTTGCATGTTAATGAGCCATGCATGTGTTAAATTGATGAAAAGGGGGAGGATGCTTTACTAGTGTGTATATGTGTGTATTAAGTGTTGAAATCGACCCCAAAAATAGACATGCATATTCGGCCAAGGGGAAAGAAATTAGCTAATATGTTGTGTTGATGCATGATTTTTGCATGTATGAGACTTTAATGTCTAATGTATAAATATGGGCTAAGTGCCTTGTGTTCATCTTTTTGATGCCTAAATGATGAAATCAATTTATTTGTTTAATTAAGCTCAAGAGCAAAGGGGAAATAAATCCGATAAAGGGAAGGAAAAAGTGGTTGAATAGCTAGCGGAATCGTTCGACAACACCCGAGGTAAGTTCTTGAGTAAGAGAGCTTAAATTACAATGTGATTAAATCATGCTCTATGTGAGGCTATTGAGCCGAATGTGCAAGGACGATATGTGCCTTGTGTTTGAGTTTCGCAAATGAAAATGAAATATGAATGTGCCATGAATTATTGTTAGATGTGCATGATTAATTGAATGCTGTCCGGGCTAAGTCCCGAAGGCTTTGTGCTAAGTGAATATATCCGGACTAAGATCCGAAGGCATTTGTGCGAGATACAAATTCCGGGTTAAGCCCCGAAGGCCTTTGTGCGAGATACTAAATCCGGGTTAAGCCCCGAAGGCATTCGTGCGAGTTATTAAATCCGGGTTATGTCCCGAAGGCATTGTGTGAGTTACTAAAACCGGGCTATGTCCCGAAGGCATTTGAACGAGGAGCTATATCCGGTTAAATCCCGAAGGTACGTGATTTGGTAATGAATGAGCTTGCTGTAAAATTCCAGCGAATACTCGAAAAACATCCCAATATGGGGATATGTTACGTATGTGTTGAATTTAATCGAGCCCTTACAAATAAATGTTCGCTCAGTTGATAAACGAGCTACCAGCCTTCGGCTAAGTTAGTCTATTGTGTATGTACATAAGGGTTGTTAATGTTGTGAAGCAAGTTTGGTATCGGTAAATTGCGTATTATGAAATATTCCGTTTAGCTAAATGTGTGTTATTCTTTGTTTATGCTGGAATTCCTTGCTCAAAACTTACTAAGCATAAATTGCTTACTCGTTACACTGCTCCTCTGTTTTATAGATTTTTGGTTCTCCAGCTATCGGACTCGGGATCTTGAAGTCGAAGTCGCCCACACTATCAAAGGCTCTTTTGGGTACTATTTTGGTTGAATTTTGATATGGCATGTATAGGACTACCCATTGTTGTTTTTCGAGTACTTTATGAAATGTATAAGTGTACAGCCATGCGAAAATGGCTTGTAGAAGTGGAGTATGGCATTAGACCATTCGTGTTTATGAATGTATAGATGGTTTCATGATGTAACTATAGTTGGAATGGAAGTGTTGAGCAAATGATCAGCCATCGGAATGGCTAAGTATGATCATATGTGGGCATATGTATGACAAGGCCCTAGTTGGTCCACGAAACCCCGAAAATAGGTAAGGTTTACTTTGAAAACAGAGGCTGACAGCAGCAGTGGTGTGGATTGGAAAAATCACAAGAATTCGTAGGAGTGGAATTAAATAGTGAATAAATTATGTAATCGAACCTTGATGAATCTACTTTCATATGAAAGTAACGAAACAATAATATGAACAGTACAGTAAGAGATATTCAGGTTCTTGTGGAACAGGGCCAGAACAGTTTCTGGATTCCCTGTTCCAACTTTGGAAATTCACTATAAATTGACCAGAGATAATTAGGGGTCATACCATATATGTATGGATTCCTCTCTGAGTCTATTTTCCATAGAAACAAACGATATCAGTATTGAAGCTCTGTGCAGAGAGATATCCAAGTCGTAATGGGAAAAGGCAGTGTAGTCGACCCCTGTAACATGGGAGACTTTGACTAATAAACTGTACTAATTGGCCCGACCAAAAATTCTAGAAAACAATACATAGGTGGGGACATGAGTCTAGTTTCAGGGAAAAATCACAAAACTGAATTTCGAGTTGTGAAACTCAAGATATGATTTTTGAACCGACTAGTACTCAGACTGGGCAGTGTCTGGAAAAATTTTTCAAAGTTTGTTAACATCTCGTGTCCGACTCCGGTGTCGGTCTCGGGTTCGGGGTGTTACAATATTAATAGGCATTTTAGGATTATAAATAGCTTACTTGTTTATTGTAAAAGGTTACAGAATTTGATTATTGAAAACTTGATTGTGAGGTTTCCTCCTATCCTATTTCGTACGAGTCTCGTTCTGACTTATCTAGCTCGCTAGTGGCGTCAACCCGACTTCTTGAACTTATCACCATCCTGGTGTGGCGTTCATCCACCTTTTTATACCTTTGGTTCCTACCTCTCTATAGGTAACGGGTCAAGGTCCATCTTCGACAATCCATTTAATCCACCTTGAGCAATATAAGTCCCGGGGCAATACTTCATATAGTATTGAATCGTTCTTCGCTTGAGTTCTATTTTTCCATTCCATTTTAACTATTAAATTATAAACAATATTTCTTTATTTCACCGAGCCTATCAAACATCTATCCAAACCATCTTTTGAACCCATTTTCTCAACTTCCGCTATAAAAAATCATCTAACTCCATCTATCTACAAATTCGAACAAACTTCTCGTCGACGATCGGGCAATCAAGTGAATCGACTCAATCAACCGAGCCGGATCACATCATTTGGTATCAGAGCTACTAAAACGAGAAGTGCCGACATTCGTATCAAGCTCAGAGTAGGTTCGTAATGTAAAAAAAAAGTCAAAAAAATTTGAGTTGGAATTTAATTTTTTTTCTCTTCCTTGTATTTTGTTTACTATTGTATTGGATTTAAAAAAAAGAGAAGAAATTCAAAAAAAAATTCAAAAAAAAATAGAAAAAAAAAGAAAAAAAAAAGAAGTGACAAAAAAATCGAGTTAAAAAAAAGAAGAAAAAAAAGTGAAAAGTCTTGCGAGTTTTTATCATTATCACTTATTACTCCGATCATCAAGTTTCCCTTCCTACCATTATTTACCCATTCCAACGCCACACTTTAAACCAATTTTTTTCTTTATTTAGCCTACCCTACACCCGACGTTATCCCTTGTAACCCATTTTGAAACCGACCCTCAAGCAGCAAATTAAGTCTATCGAGACGAATTACGAATTTGTGAGACGAGGTCGAGTGGTAAAAGGCAAGAGAGCGTGAGTTCATTCGAAAAAAAAGCCTAAAAGAGAGTTCAAACACGAGTGAGTGAATTTTTCTTTCTGAGCGAACTTGAGAGATTTGTGGTGAGAATTATTTTTCTTTCTAATTTAACTTTTGTTTTCTAATATTTTGTTGAAGCATGTCTGAAGAATTTTCTGAATTTGAATTCCAAATGTGGAGACAAGAAATGCAAAGGATAATGCGATCTGAATTTCGACAATTCGACAAAGATAAATAAGATTTGACATCTACTATCGTTGACATCAAGATTAGTGCAATCCTTCAAAGATTGGAAAATGAACCACAATGTGAAGATATGTTTCACACGCGTTGCCGTGTCCACGATAAAGTTTGTTGCCTCATTATTGATGGTGGAAGTAGGTCAAACATGGCTAGTATTCGAACGGTAAAAAAACTTGGCTTGGCCACTACCAAGCATCCACGACCCTATCAACTGCAAGGACTTGGTGTTGAAGGCAAATTTGAAGTTACTCAACAAGTGCGTGTTGCATTTTCCATCGGAAGATACCAAGACGAAGTCCTTTGTGATGTTGTGCCTATTCAAGTTTGCCATTTGTTGCTAGGAGAACCATGGCAATCGGATCGCAAGGTCATTCACGATGAACGTACCAATAGGTATTCCTTCAAGCATCAAGGAAGGAAAATCACTTTAGCGCCGCTCACACCGGAACAAGTGCAAGAAGACCAATTCAAAATGAAGCAATCCATTGAGCGAGAAAAGGAGAAAGAGATTGAAAAAGAAATTGAAAGAAAACAAAAAGAAAACGAAAAAGAAAAAGAAATTGCAAAAGAAAAAGAAATCGAAAAAGTGAGAGAAAAAGAAAATGAAGAAAAGAAAATTGAAAAAGAAAAAGCGAAAAAAGAAATTGAAAGAGAGCTTGAAAAGAAATCAAGTGAAAAAGAAAGAGAGTCTATAAAAGAAACGAGTGAAGTGAGTAATCACGAAAAAGAGAGGAATTCTTTTGCTAACCCCCTTTCGAAATTACCTTGTGATTTTTCTTTGTTTCAGGTTTGCAAGATTCCATCCACGGATTGGTTCCAACTTCGTTACCTTTCTACCGAGAGACGTTTTCAATTGATTGAAAGAGGTAAGTTGGAAGATAAAAATGATTGTCACATTTCCAATGGTAAGCAAGGTAAGGGTTCCTTGTTGAGCGAGTTTCAACTCATTTACTCACATGTTTATGACAAGATTGCTGAAAATTATTTTTGCGAAATTGTTTTCCCCATTGAATTGGTTAATTTTCGTTCATCTATTATTTATGATTTTGTTTCAACTAGTGCTTTGAAAAGTTTTTTCTATGATAAGTTTGTTGTTGGCAATTTTATTGAAGGCGTTCGATTAGATCAGCATGAACAAAGTGTGATAGTGTGCGATAAAGATTATTCACATACAAAGTTCGATTTGTTTGATTATCATATTCTGAATGATGGTGATTACACCTTCCATAGTGGTAAGAAGTGTTTTCCTATTGATGAGTATGGTATTGGCAAGAATTTTACTGAAGTACGAATAAATCCGCACAAACAAATTTTGAACTCTTGTGATAAAAAGTTGGCATGTGAAACGCCTAGTCTACTTGTGTGTGGTGATAATTTGAATTTTCTATTTTTTTTAAATTCCCCATGTCTGAACAAGTCTATTCGAATGAGATTTACGATGTATGAATGTTTGAACATATGCATGCTCAAATTCTTTTTGTTCCACTTGTGTGAATTGTTGGTAATTAAGAAATTCGCACTGCATTTTGGAACGAGTGAACAATATCGTGTGTTCAACCCTGGAGTTCGCTATTCTAGTTCATCTTTGAGAGAAGGCAAGCATTGTAAATTTTGTTTGAATGACCAAGTAAACAATCGTTGCTTGTATGATGCTTTGTCACTAAGTTTGAAAACGAGACGTGTGAATCTTGTTGGCTTGTTAAGACAAAATCAAATTTTTGATTGTGGAGAATGTTGTTTATTTTTGTTTAACAGAATCAAGACATATGAATGTTTAAAGGCATGCTTGTTTAATTTTCTTTTGATCCGAATATGTGATAAGACGATGGCATGTAAAATGGTTAGTGCATTTGAATTTGAAGATGGTGTCTCAAATCTGCCTTGCTATATAAATTCTGCATGTTTAAGTAAGATTGATCGAGTGGAACTTAGATTACATGATCATTTGGAGGACTCCTTGATAAATTTTGATTATAAATTTGATTTGATTCTGATGCATCCTTTATTACCAAGTATGGAAAACCATTGTGAACGGGTAAGATCCACTTCTACATTTGATCCCGGCATTGGATTATGCATTCTAATTTTGAATAAGATTCTGAAAAGATCGTTTGAGTTTATAAATTTTAGTGTCACTAATTCGTTCCATTTCTATGTAGGTGACACTTTGGAATGGTTTCCTCCTAAAGAGGGAGGGCATGGAACTAAATCATTTTCTTTTCAAACCATTTGTGGTTCCTGGAGTTTTAAAAACAATACTTTTCGAATCATGAACAAAAGGGCTTGTGATCTCGAAAAATTTTTCACGAGCAAGTGGCCCAATTTGAGGACAAATCGTCTTCAAGAGGGAGGGTATGATGTGATCTCAATCGCATCATGTTGTGGCACCACTCGTTGCTATCATGATTGGCCTAAACACGAGGGCCCCAAGTGCAAGATGAAGCTCAATCTCAGCTCAACAAGCTCAATCTTAGTTTTTCCCAGCTCGATTTAGCTCACATGAGCTTAATTTAGCTTACTTTAGCTCATTTGAGCTTGGCTTAAGTTTATTTCAACTCATTTATTTTAATGTCTGAATAAATTAAGTAATTTATTAATTTAGCTTAAATTACTACAGCTCATAATTATGTTTTGACTTATTACATGTTTTAAATGTGTCTTGGCCGAATTTAATATGTCTTGTTAAGACTTTATTAAATTTGTCTAATTTAATTTATGTTTAATTAGTGTGTCTAAATTATATTAATGTTTGTTCAGCTAAATTTTATGTGATTTAATTTTGGTTCATGTGTTTTTGTAGGTGAGCTGAATTTGGAGAGTAATTAAACAAGGTTCATGCATGATAGGTTCAATGTATGGGAGTGTGTATGCACAATTGAGGTTCAATGGATGGCATTTAAAGGAGCACATGCATTTGGGACGTTCATGCAAGAGGGAGTTGCTGAAAGTTCATGTATTTGAAGATTCATGGATCATATTTATGGGGGGAAAATACATGGGACGTTTCATGCATGATTCATGCATTTTTAAGATGACCATTCAAGTATTTTAGGCACATTAATGCCTCATTCAGCCAAGGGAGATGTAGGATCATTAAAGAGCTGCAAATTCATGGAATTATGGAGATTCTTCAAGGCTAAGGATGCATGAATGCATCAAGTGAAGCATCATGATGGTTCGGCCAATTCATGTACCATCTTCAAGCATGAACTGGATTTTAATGCTATTTATGTGAACATGTTAAATACCTGTGTGAACAGAATTTAAGTTAGTGTGAACAACATAGATGCCGAATATTAATAGGCATTTTAGGCTTATAAATAGCTTACTTGTTTATTGTAAAAGGTTACAGAATTTGATTATTGAAAACTTGATTGTGAGGTTTCCTCCTATCCTATTTCGTACGAGTCTCGTTCTGACTTATCTAGCTCGCTAGTGGCGTCAACCCGACTTCTTGAACTTATCACCATCCTGGTGTGGCGTTCATCCACCTTTTTATACCTTTGGTTCCTACCTCTCTATAGGTAACGGGTCAAGGTCCATCTTCGACAATCCATTTAATCCACCTTGAGCAATATAAGTCCCGGGGCAATACTTCATATAGTATTGAATCGTTCTTCGCTTGAGTTCTATTTTTCCATTCCATTTTAACTATTAAATTATAAACAATATTTCTTTATTTCACCGAGCCTATCAAACATCTATCCAAACCATCTTTTGAACCCATTTTCTCAACTTCCGCTATAAAAAATCATCTAACTCCATCTATCTACAAATTTGAACAAACTTCTCGTCGACGATCGGGCAATCAAGTGAATCGACTCAATCAACCGAGCCAGATCACATCACTTTCTCGTTCATCATGTCGAAAAGTCGCAAGCTCTAAGCTCTCGCGTCTTGAATTCCTTGACGAATAGGAATCTCGATAAGAATCTCTTAGCGAGTAGTCTTTGGACGCGTATCGCCGTGATGATCTCGACTCCGTTTCTCGACTTGGTGGATTTTGTTTTTGTCTGGCTCTTTCCTCCACTCGATCCAATCGATCATGCAATTTATCAAAATTTGATTTCACAATTCTACGTATCTCTTGCTTCAAATATTGGAAATCTAATTCAGAAAATTCTTGTGACATGATTTTTTTTTCTAAAAAAAATGTTAGATCACAAAACAAAATAAAAAAAATGAAGTACCTCACCACAAACCTCACAATTTCGCTCAGAAAGAAAATTGGATAACACTCCACTCGTGTTTACACTTGTCTAATGGCTTTTGCAAGCTCTAATGTACTCACCACTCGTGCCTTTTTCCGCTCATCTCACTCTCGTGAATTCGTATTTTGTTTCAAGAAGACTTATTGCGGCTTAGAGGGTCGGCTTCAAATGGGTTACAAGGGATAACGTCGGGTGTAGGGTAGGCTAAACAAAATAAAATCAAGGCTAAGTGTGGCTTAGAAGATGAATGGAAGAAAATGCCAAACTTACAAACTCGAAACACTTTTTTTTTTATATCGAAATTTTTTTTAATTGCGTGAAATTTCACTACGGGGGATATAAAAGGGTGTAGAATGAGATTTTGGAAAAATTTCTATTAAAGTGTCTCCAGACTCTTTTTTTTTACGAATATTTCACGTTCTTTTCGTCCGCACCTAAACCGTATGCAATTTTTTTTTAAAATTTTCCTCTTCTCTTTTTTTTTCAATTACAATATGCTGAAATATAAATGAAGTAGAAAAAAAATTACAACCTAATTTTTTTTTCACGTTTCGAACCTACTTGCGGCCTTATTACGAACGTCGGCGCTCCTCATTTTAGTAGCTCTGATACCAAATGATGTGATCCGGCTCGGTTGATTGAGTCGATTCACTTGATTGCCCGATCATCGACGAGGAATAGTTGAGTTATCGAAAATAGGATGAAATAAGGCTAAAGATGCGGAAGCTTTCAAATGGTTTTAAAGGTTGGCTAAGGTGATGGTAAATTTATAAGGGTAGTAGGCTCGATTTAAGTATAAAAATAAGAAAAATGGAAGTTGATAAATGAAGGCTCGGTTTTGTAAAAAGATATTATAGTTGGGTAAAATCTAGGATAGTCGGTGGAATGGATAAATGAGCTTAAACACTAGAAACGATTCAACACTAAAAGTGTCACCCCGATTTCTATTCGGTTCAAGGTGGGATTGCGGAATTGTAGAAGGTTGAACGCCACACCAAAGCAAGGTGATAAGTTCAAAAGAGAACGATAGACGCCACTAGCACGCTAGATAAGTCAGATCGAAACTCGTACGAATTTAGAGAGGAGAAAACTCACTCTTTGAACAAATTTCATTCAAATGATCAAAAGTCAAAAGTCAAAAGTCCTTTTACAAGAAATTCAACAACTATTTATAGCCTTCCAACTAGTAGCCGAATGGACAAATTCAAGACTTAGTTTCTAAGTAAACAATGAACTAAAATTCAGCATGAATGCAAAATTATTAGCCCATGTAGATTCGGCTGAATGAGAGCTCCAATGGTCATCTTCTAGATGGGCAAATGCACCTTGAACATCTTGGATGTGCATGAATAGGCTAGGTTCGGTCAATGAACATAATGGGGTCATTCATGAAGCAACTATTGCTGAAAAATTACCAGCATTAATTGGCAATTTGAAGAGCCATTTAGAAGTGTGAACGGATGGTTTTGAAGGGCCATGAGGTGTGAACATGGTTGAACTGAACAGCCATAGTGTGAACAGCCTTTATACTTCCTTGAGAAGAGAATCGGCCAATCTTGAAAGGATGAAAAGCTTGGTCACTTTGGCCGAATAGTTGCCTTAAAAAACTCCAAAAATTAATCAGCTTTAATGCATTAAATCAGCTGCACATGCATCTTCAAATTCATTGAATCTCCATGCATGAATCTGCCCAATTCATCTTCAAATTTGGCTGCACCTAAAAACACTCATGAACTTAATTAATTTCAAGCAAATTCAGCTGAACTAAATTAAAGTATAATGTGAACATCCTAAATAACATTGAGACAACTTAAATATTAACAAATCATAACACATAAATTCGGCTGGACAAATTTAAAACATGTAATAATTTAGACAAATTAAATGACATCTAGACACCTTTAATTCAGCCAAATCAAGACATATTAAACACTTGTAATAAATTAAGACATATTTAAAAGCTGTAATGAAACTTATTTACATGCTTATTTAAATGGTCTAAAACTCCAGCAAATAAAGTTAATTTAGCTAAAGAGCTAATAATGAGCTGAATTGAATTTAAACCAAGCTCAAACGAGCTGAATTAAGCTCATGTGAGCTAAAATAAAATTCGGTGAGCTGAACCAAGCTAAATGGAGCTTGAGGAGCTGAATTCAAGCTGAAATCAAGGGCATCCTTGACCAGGGTCATAACACAAGATTTCAAATCTTGGAAATCTTCGTCTAAGAAACCGAATCTTGCAGCTAAGGTGCATTGGATCTCAGTTATGAGCATCAACGAACCAATTTGGGGAGAGAACGGATTACAAGCCCAAATGCTTAAAGAAACGGCCCAATAAGATGTTCCAAGCCCAATCAAGAAATTTAAATTAGACTTAGTTGAAAATCAGGCCAAATTGTCAATGTGGCCCAATTTGTTAAGTTTTAATTCTTTAAATACTTAGTTTTTTGAATTTTTAGACTTTATGAATAAATTTCTATGTAAAAATTCAGTCCAAGAGGCCCATTTAAAGTCCTTGGCCGAATTTCCCCTTGAAAGTAAAAAAAATTAGGTTTTTTTTTAGTTTTCCTATTAGGACTAGGAAAATAGTTAGAAGGCCTATATGTATGGCTTGGCCAGCCACCCTTATACACATTACACATTGAATTACGCATTGAAATCAAATTTTATTGAGTGAAAAATTCTCTTTGAGTTTTCTCCAAGAATTCTCTATTGAATTTTCTTTAGAAGTAGTTTTAACAATCTTTTTGATTATGGGAGCCATCTTCTGCCTTCTTCTTGCCATTGTCCTACATTGGAGGAAAGATTAGAGTCGTTTTAAGGGAGTTGTGAAATATTTCTCGATTTCAAGGCTTCTTAGGACTTTTCTTTATTTTTCTTGTTATTTATTACTCTTTAAATTTTCTGCTTGTGCCGATTCATTGATTAACTTGTTTAATCTCTTTTGTTGTGTTTCTAGACCTTTTTCAATCTTCAAGCAACTGTTCGGCACCATTCTTGTGAATCAAGAATCATTCTTGATTCATAATTTCCCTCTTTCTTGCCGCAAAAATCCTAGTTCTACTTCAATTTGGTTCTCTTGTTATGTTAGGTTTAACTTGCTATTTTGGTGTTTTCTTTGTCAGATTCAGCGTTGGAGTCTTCTTCAAAGTTAGATCTCCTTTTCTTTGCTTCCAATCAACGCTATTAATAAGTGTTTTCAAGCTTGGCTGATTCTTTATTGTTTTGGGTGTTTTCGTTTCAGATCTGTTGTTTCTAAGTTTAATTTTCTGTTTCGTTTCAGATCCAAACGTCTAGCGTTTTTGTAGGAGTTTCTCATGACTTGGCAACTCGATCTTGGTCCGCACACGACCCTCTATCATTTGGTATTAGATTTTGGGCGTTTTGGGTGTTCTTGGTTGATTTCTAAACTGATCTCCTTTTAAAAACAGTAAATAGCAGTTTTTTACCCAGAAAAATTTTTGGAAAAAAATTCATTTGAGTGGGTAAACGTTGTCCGATTGGTATAAAATTTTATATGCATATTTTTAGAACTATTATAGATTATTAAAAAATATTTCCCACAAAAAAATCAGGATAAAAAGTCAAAAAATTGAAAAAAACGAAATCAAACAAAAATTTTAAAAAATATTCAGTGGGTGGATTTTAGTGCCAAAACTTTCCAGATCTAATATTCAATATTTAAGGACATTCCAGTTTAAATTTTGTGATTTTTGGAGATCAGGAACACCTCGAACGTAGTTGTCAAGTTACTCCGCAATTTTTTCAGGTTTTCGGGTGTCAGCAATTTTATTGATTCTTAGCTGTAGGTTTTCCTTTGTTTTGCTTTTATTCTTCCTTTACAATATCTAACATCTTCTTGTTTTTTTGTGTTAGTAAGATTTAAAACTGTGCACAATTCTTCCTCGGTTATTAAATTTGAGTGATCCCGGTCGCATCATGTTACGACACAACTCGATGCTACCGAGATTGGCCCAAACTCGAGGGGCCCAAGTGCAAAATGAAGTTTTTAATTTTAGTTTGTCAATTTGGCTGCTGGAAAATAAGGACTTTGATTCATAAATTTTTAGTTATTTTAGTTTGTGTTTTTAATTATGTCATAGTTTGCACATCATTAATATGTGTTCTGCATTTAATAAAGTCATGCATTATGTAACTTTCATGTTAGTTAAGTTTGCATCATTAAATTAAGTCAAGTTAGTTTAATTATGTAACTTTCATGTTAGTTAAATTTGCATTTCAAAACCATGCATTTAAGCATCTTGTTTAATAAATGAGTTGCTGGACATTTATTCAACTCATCTTAGTTTTAATTAATAAGTGTTTTTGTTGAACTTTATTTAATAAGTGTTGTTCTTAATTGATCTAGTTCCTAGGATTATTTATTGATGCATAAATTAAGTTCTTTAAATTATGCTTCTTTAATTAAACTAGTTGCTGGAATAATTATTGCATATATGTTTTAGTTCATTTATTTAAGTAAGTTTAATATGTGTTATGATTAATAAGTGTTTTAATGTGTTTAATAAACTCATTTTAATGTGTTTATTGCAGGTGACTTTTTAGCTTATAGTGGTTACAATTCAAGGCTGTTACACATTTAATAAGTGGCTGTTCAAGTTCTTTTGAGTTACAATTAAAGGGGCTGTTAAAAAAAGGAGCTTAAAGATCATTAAAAGGAGTTTTTAAAGAGCATTTTATGCCCTTTAAAATTCAGCAGCAACTCTTCCACTTCCAGCCGTTTTTGGAGCTTTCAAGAGAAATTAATCAAACCTTTGAATGTCATTAAGGAGCAGGTTAAAAGATGGTGTCTATTCAGCTAGCCAAGGACAACTCAAGAGACATTTTTAAGACATTAAAGACATTCAAATCAGCTGAATTGAAATGATTTTATGGAAGGAGTTATTTGGTTCAAAGCATAAGAAAAGACATCAGTTTTTATGGCACATTAAGTGGATGTTTTTTTTTACCATTCGGTTACCTTGTTCTAGCATTATAAATAGTTGTAATCAGCCTTAGAGAGGAGAACTTTTTGCTGAAAATAGATGAAATATTTGAATTGTGAGCTATCCAATTCTCTTTGTTCTTTCGGAATTGATTTGACTTATCAAGCATAGCTTGTGGCGTCTATCCATTTCTTGTTTTCGAACTTATCACTTTCTTAGTGTGGCGTTCATCATATACCAAGGTTCCTATCATTCTTGATAGTGGGTCGAGGTCTTTTCTTTGTTGTTTACCTAAACCGCCATTCACCTAAGAGCTACTTTGAGACTCGGGTCAACAATCTCTATTGTTGGTTCATTCTCTACCCTTAGCCAAATTTTCCATTCGTTGTTAAACCTATTTCCCTTTTAAACTATTGTTTGTAGCCTCTATTCTATTTTGTAGAAATGAACTTAGCCTTACTCAAATTCACGATTGGGCAACACATACGACTTAAAACATCACGAGACGAGTTCGTATCAAATTGGTATCAGAGCTAGCGAATTTGGAGTAAGAATCGACGTTGTCGGCATTACGGTATAGTAGTTTCTCGAAAAAAAAACTCGAAAAAAAATTCAAAAAAAAATTCAAAAAAAAATTCAAAAAAAAAATTTGGTTTCCATTCAAACTCAAGAGATTGGATATCAAGTTGAAAAAAAAATTCGTGAAAAAAAAATTCGTGAAAAAAAAAATTTCGTGAAAAAAAAAGAAGAAGCTAGTTTTGAAATTTTGTTGTTATTTGCTGCCCAAATTATAGTTATTACTACCTTCTACTATTTCGCCACATCCAACCTTTCATTTCTTGATTCAAGCCTACTTTCCTTTGTCCTACAATATTCTTACCAAGCCCAAACATCAAGGCTGTAAGCCGACCCACAACAACTGCTTTTTAAGTTTAAATAATTCCTAAGAACTTAGAGAGGAGGAGTGAGTGGAAAGAGGCAAGAGAGTGGTGAGTTTATTCGAGAGTATAAAAGCCAAGTGTGTGAGATTTCTTTGTGAGTGGATAGTGAGATTCTTTGTTGTGAATTCTTAAAAATGTCACGAAGTTTGGAAAAAAATTCAGACAAGGGAGTTAGATTCCGTCCTGTAAGAATTGTTGGAGGAAGTGTGCCAGATTTTACACTCCAAGCCTTTACGCATGAAATGGAGCATCTATTTGATCGAAAACTCAAACCCATCAAGAAACGATTGGATCGTGTCGAAGAGCGGAGTCATCGAGCAAGAACCCAACGGGAGCAAATTTATCCAAATGGAAGGACGGAAATGAGATCATCAAGGAGACGAACATTCGATGAATATGTGAAAAGAGACCTTTATCCAGATTCCTATTCTTCAAGGAATTTAGGCCGAAATAAATCCAGCTATGAGTTTGAAGCCTATCAAGGTAACGAACTGATACGCCCTCACCTCGAGATCGAATTGAGTCGTAAAGATCGCCCGATCGTGAATTAGGAGTAAATTGAGGCTTTACAAAATAGGCTAGAAGAAAGAGGTTTATTTAGGCTCAAAAAGGTTTTGTTGGTTTAGGAAATGAATTAGAAAACAATGGAAGCAATTTGGCTAAGGATTCGAAAGCCGAACTAACACAATAGGAATGTGTTAACCCGTAACTTAGGAGAATGCTTAGGTTGGTAAGGATGGATGGAAGGTTTGTTAAATGGAAAGAAACTTCGACCCACTATCAATGGTGATAGGAACCTTAGTATGAATCGAACGCCACACTTTTGGGATTAAAGTGATAAGTTCGGGAAGAAACAAAAACAAGTTTGATGCCACAAAGATGTTTGATAAGTCTCACAAGTTTTTGGAGAATAACGAGAGTTGAAAACAACCTCACAATTTAGCAAAGCTATCAAATTGTTCATTAACCTCAAAATGTGAATTACATGACCTATTTATAGCTTGACTAAGGCAGCCGAATAGCCTATCTAATCAGATCCTTATGCCTTAAGTTTCTTGAGGAAACTTCCTAGAAATTTCCTAGTTACATTCATGTGATGAAATTCTGAAAATTAACCTTCTAGAAAAAGATGATTCGGCTGGCCCCTTTAATAGAGAAAATTCATATTCGGTTAATGTTTTAAAAGAGCTTAATTGCTGCTATGGAGAAGAGAAATGGACAGCTTCAAAAATTATGCTTCTTTGGCCGAATATGAATAGCCTCCACATGAATTGGCTGCTGGAATTTATGAGGCACTCTTTGGCCATTGCTCTCCACGAAATTGGCCCTTGGAGAAGCTCAAAAACAGCAGCTAGAAGTCCATTGAGCTGCACGAAAAGTCAGCTGGAAACACAAGGCAGCTGCACTTTAAATGCCGTCCATGCATGTGCCCAAATACATGCTCCTTCTTTATGAGCTTTCTTTGCCATTAAGCTAGCTGAAAAAAAATCAAATAAATGTGATTAGGACAAGTTTAATACTCATGAAATCAGCAGCTGGACATATTAAAATTCTGCACATTAATTCGGCTAAGACAAATTAATTAGCAGCCACTAATAAATTTGTCTTAGTCAAGACACATTAAAACTTTGTAATTAAACTAAACACATTTAATTTATGACTTAATATGGACATATTAAAGGCATGTACTAATATAAAACATATTTAATAAGCTGAATTAAAAATGTCCAGATTAAGACACATTTATTTAATTAAATGATTTGAGCTGATTCTAAACTAACACAACTAATTAAATTTATTAAAAATAAATTTAATCAGCTCCTTGAACTAATTAAGTGCCGAATTGAGCTAAATTGAGCTGACACAAGCTAAAATCAGCTTGTAGGAAATTGCGAATCAAGCTAGTTGAGCTGGGCGTTTTATGGGCAATCAACCCATCACTCCACAATCGAGCAATATAGCTTGCTACAGCATCTTGGAACTTCTTGGCACGTGCTCGAGTAATTGGCCCCAAAGGCAACTCCATGGATTCGGCACCTATCTTCATGGGCGAGCTCATATCACGAACGAGAAAGTACAAGTCATTCTTCGTATGCATCAAAGTATTCATCTACGAAAAAATCCTTACGAAGAAGTGAATGTGCTTCGTATAAGAACTCATCCATGGAGGTTTATTCACGAAGAGTTTATCGTGACTCTTATGAAGATTCTTCCATTTCTTTCCCGTTGGGTTCTTGCTCGATGACTCCGCTCTTCGACACGATCCAATCGTTTCTTGATGGGTTTGAGTTTTCGATCAAATAGATGCTCCATTTAATGCGTAAAGGCTTGGAGTGTAAAATCTGGCACACTTCCTCCAACAATTCTTATAGGAATGAATCCAACTCCCTTGTCTGAATTTTTTTCTAGACTTCGTGACATTTTTTTAAGAACTCACAACAAAGAATCTCACTATCCACTCACAAAGAAATCTCACACACTTGGCTTTTTTTTTCTCTTGAATAAACTCACTACTCTCTTGCCTCTTTCCACTCACTCCTCCCCTCTAAGTTCTTAGGAATTATTTAAACTTAATAGGCAGTTGTTGTGGGTCGGCTTACAAACTTGATGATACAACTCGTTTTGTGATTGATTCGAGTCGTTAGTGTTTGCTCGATCGTGAATTTGAGTAAGGCTAAGTTTGTTTCAAGATAGAAGAAAGGCTACAAACAAACGTTTAAAAGGGAAATGGGTTTAACAACGAAGGGAAAAATTTGGCTAAGGGCAGAGAATGAACCAACAATAGAAGTTGTTGACCCGAGTCTCAAAGTAGCTCTTAGGTGAATGACAGTATAGGAAAAACAACAAAGAAAAGACCTAGACCCACTATCAAGAATGATAGGAACCTTGGTATATGATGAACGCCACACTATGAAAGTGATAAGTTCGAAAACAAGAAATGGATAGATGCCACAAGCTAAGCTTGATAAGTCAAATCAATTCCGTAAGAACAAAGAGAATTGGATAGCTCACAATTCAAATATTTCATCTATATTCAGCAAAAAAGTTCTTCCTCTCTATGGCTGATTACATCTATTTATAATGCTAAAACAAGGTAACCGAATGGTCAAAAACATCCACTTAATGTGCCATAAAAACTGATGTCTTTTCTTATTCTTTGAACCAAATAACTCCTTCCATAAAATCACTTTAATTCAGCTGATTTGAATGTCTTTAATGGCTTAGAAAATGACTCTTGAGTTGTCCTTGGCTAGTTGAATAGACACCATCTCTTAACCAGCTCCTTAATGACATTCAAAGGCTTGATTAATTTCTCTTGAAAGCTCCAAAAACGGCTGGAAGTGGAAGAGTTACTGCTGAATTTTAAAGGGTATAAAATGCTCTTTAAAAACTCCTTTAATGATTTTAAGCTCCCTTTATAACAGCCCCTTTAATTGTAACTCAAAAGAACTTGAACAACCACTTAATTAAATGTGTAACAGCCTTGAATTGTAACCACTATAAGCTAAAAAGTCACCTGCAATAAACACATTAAAATGAGTTTATTAAACAAATGAAAACACTTATTAATCATAATAACATTAAACTTACTTAAATAAATGAACTAAAACATATATGCAATAATTATTCCAGCAACTAGTTTAATTAAAGAAGCATAATTAAATGAACTTAACTCATGCATCAATAAATAATCCTAGGAACTAGATTAATTAAGAACAACACTTATTAAATAAAGTTCAACAAAAACACTTATTAATTAAAACTAAGATGAGTTGAATAAATGTCCAGCAACTCATTTATTAAACTAAGATGCTTAAATGCATGGTTTTGAAATGCAAATTTAACTAACATGAAAGTTACATAATTAAACTAACTTGACTTAATTTAATGATGCAAACTTAACTAACATGAAAGTTACATGATGCATGACTTTGTTAAATGCAGAACACATATTAATGATGTGCAAACTATGACATAATTAAAAACACAAACTAAAATAACTAAAAATTAATGAATCAAAG
The DNA here is from genome assembly GCF_007990345.1 of Gossypium hirsutum. NCBI lineage: Eukaryota > Viridiplantae > Streptophyta > Magnoliopsida > Malvales > Malvaceae > Gossypium > Gossypium hirsutum. Next base: position 19,035,190 of record NC_053448.1, read on the forward strand.
TCCTTATTTTCCAACTGCCAAATTGACAAACTGAAATTAAAAACTTCATTTTGCACTTGGGCCCCTCGAGTTTGGGCCAATCTTGGTAGCATCGAGTTGTGTCGTAACATGATGCGACCGGGATCGCATCATACCCTCCCTCTTGAAAATGATTTGTCCTCAAATCGGGCCATTTGCTCGCGACAAACCTCTCAAGGTCACAAACCTCGTTGGTCATAAACCTGACAAAGTCACTTTCAAGAACGTGTGAATCATATACGGCTCGACAAGAAAGTAGGTTATTTGTATGCCCTCCCTCTTTAGGGGGTACCACCTAACAACGCCACCTACAAAACAATAAAACAAATTAGTGACACAATGAAGGTTAAACACAAAAGAACTTTCCAAGATTTTAGTCACAACTTGAGCAAATAAACTCAAAAGAACAACATATGAATCAATGCCGGGATCAAAAACAGAAATTGGTATTACCTTTTTCTTCAATGGAAACAAACCTGATTCACAAGATATTTGAAGATTATAGTTTCGAAAATTAGAATTCCATGGTCCAAATCCCTTGAACAATGATATGGAATAGCATTCACCGGGATCAAAGACAAAGTTTTTGTTCACCATTTCAGTTTGACCAGAAAAATTTGTGGCTAGTAACTTATGAAGAACTTGAAGCACATTAAAGTTAAAATCATGCAACACATGTTCGAATCCATTAAGCAACAATATACAACAACCTCCAGAATCAAAAATTTGATTTTGACTTGGCAAGCCAACGAAATTCACATGTTTGGTTTTCAAACTAAATAAAGATAAAACTTGAAGCAAATAGAAGGGGTCAACACATTGATTCAAAATACAATTTTGATACTCACCTTCGCTTGACGTCAACTTAGGAATACAGGCTCTGGGTTTAAAAACATGGTTTTGATCGGTCGTTCCGTAACGTAACAAAAACATCACTTTCACCAAGACATCACACATGCCAAATAAAGAAGATGTAGGGAAAAATAAATTCAAACAATCAAATCTCTCAAATCTCATGCAAATATACGAAGATTTCACACTAAGAGTTAAAAAATTTTCATTACCATCACGATCAAACAGATTGAGCGTTTCACATGAAAGTTCTTTATCAAACATGATCAGATTTTGTATTTGTGGATTTAATCGAACAACATCAAAAGATTTTTCAACACAAAACTTATTGAGTGAACAACTCTTCATGCCTCCACTTAAAACGAATTTATCAACCATAAATAGCGAGTAACAATTAACCAAATCAAAATAAGGAGATGTTTTTAAAACTAAGTTATCGGAGATTTTATCAACAACTTTCAAACCTGATTGCCATGATTCATTGACTAAAAACTCCTTACCTTGCTTACCTTTAAGCGCTTGAACCTTACCTTTTTTGATCAAATGGAATCGTCTCTCATCAAGAAGGTAATGAAGTTGAAACTTGTCATTTGAGTCTCTAGAAACCTGGAAAGAAGAAACAATATGAGGACAACTTGCAGATTGGTTAGTAAAAACATTCATCGCTTTTTCTTGTTGACTTTCATCTTTTCCACTCGTTTCTTTTTCAACTTCTCTTTCTTTTTCCACAATCTCTTTGTTTGTTGAAAACTCACTTTCACTCATCAATTCTCTTTCATTTTCAACAACACTTGTTTCTCGCACTCTTTCTTTTCTTTCTCCAATCTTTTTATCTTTTTCAATTTTTGTTTCTTTTTCAGTTTCTTTTTCTCTCGTCACTCTTTTTCTTCTCTCAACTTTATTACAAAATGGCGATAATACAAAAGAATCAGAACAATAGACTTTTCGTTGGAAAGAAATGGAAGAATCTTCATAAGAGCCACGATCAACTCTTCGTGAATAAACCTCCATGGATGAGTTCTTATACGAAACACATTCACTTCTTCGTAAGGATTTTTTCGTAGATGAATACTTTGATGCATACGAAGAATGACTTGTACTTTCTCGTTCGTTACCTTGATAGGCTTCAAACTCATAGCTGGATTTATTTCGGCCTAAATTCCTTGAAGAATAGGAATCTGGATAAGGGTCTCTTTTCACATATTCGTCGAATGTTTGTCTCCTTGATGATCTCATTTTCGTCCTTTCATTTGGATAAATTTTCTCTCGTTGGGTTCTTGCTCGATGACTGCTCTTCGACACGATCCAATCGTTTCTTGATGGGTTTGAGTTTTCGATCAAATAGATGCTCCATTTCATGCGTAAAGGCTTGGAGTGTAAAATCTGGCACACTTCCTCCAACAATTCTTACAGGACGGAATCCAACTCCCTTGTCTGAATTTTTTTCCAGACTTCGTGACATTTTTTAAAGAACTCACAACAAAGAATCTCACTATCCACTCACAAAGAAATCTCACACACTTGGCTTTTTTTTCTCTCGAATAAACTCACTACTCTCTTGCCTCTTTCCACTCACTCCTCCTCTCTTTGTTCTTAGGAATTATTTAAACTTAAAAAGCAGTTGTTGTGGGTCGGCTTACAAACTTGATGTTTGGGCTTGGTAAGATTATTGTAGGACAAAGGAAGGTAGGCTTGAAACAAAGAAATGAAAAGGTTGGGTGTGGCGAAATAGTAGAAGGTAATAATGACTAAAATTTGGGCAGCAAACAAAAACTAAATTTCAAAACTAGCTCTTTTTTTTTCACAATTTTTTTTCACAATGTTTTTTTCAAAAAAAAAATTTTCACAACTTGATATCCAATCTTTTAAGTTTGAATGGAAACGAAAAATTTTTTTTTTGAATTTTTTTTTCGAGAAACTACTATACCGTAATGCCGACAACGTCGATTCTTACTCCAAATTTGCTAGCTCTGATACCAATTTGATACAACTCATTTTGTGATTGATTCAAGTCGTTAGTGTTTGCTCGATCGTGAATTTGAGTAAGGCTAAGTTTGTTTCAAGATAGAAGAAAGGCTACAAACAAACGTTTAAAAGGGAAATGGGTTTAACAACGAAGGGAAAAATTTGGCTAAGGGCAGAGAATGAACCAACAATAGAAGTTGTTGACCCGAGTCTCAAAGTAGCTCTTAGGTGAATGATAGTATAGGAAAAACAACAAAGAAAAGACCTAGACCCACTATCAAGAATGATAGGAACCTTGGTATATGATGAACACCACACTATGAAAGTGATAAGTTTGAAAACAAGAAATGGATAGACGCCACAAGCTAAGCTTGATAAGTCAAATCAATTCCGTAAGAACAAAGAGAATTGGATAGCTCACAATTCAAATATTTCATCTATATTCAGCAAAAAAGTTCTTCCTCTCTATGGCTGATTACATCTATTTATAATGCTAAAACAAGGTAACCGAATGGTCAAAAACATCCACTTTATGTGCCATAAAAACTGATGTCTTTTCTTATTCTTTGAACCAAATAACTCCTTCCATAAAATCACTTTAATTCAGCTGATTTGAATGTCTTTAATGGCTTAGAAAATGACTCTTGAGTTGTCCTTGGCTAGTTGAATAGACACCATCTCTTAACCAGCTCCTTAATGACATTCAAAGGCTTGATTAATTTCTCTTGAAAGCTCCAAAAACGGCTGGAAGTGGAAGAGTTGCTGCTGAATTTTAAAGGGCATAAAATGCTCTTTAAAAACTCGTTTAATGATTTTAAGCTCCCTTTATAACAGCCTCTTTAATTGTAACTCAAAAGAACTTGAACAACCACTTAATTAAATGTGTAACAGCCTTGAATTGTAACCACTATAAGCTAAAAAGTCACCTGCAATAAACACATTAAAATGAGTTTATTAAACAAATGAAAACACTTATTAATCATAATAAACATTAAACTTACTTAAATAAATGAACTAAAACATATATGCAATAATTATTCCAGCAACTAGTTTAATTAAAGAAGCATAATTAAATGAACTTAACTCATGCATCAATAAATAATCCTAGGAACTAGATTAATTAAGAACAACACTTATTAAGTAAAGTTCAACAAAAACACTTATTAATTAAAACTAAGATGAGTTGAATAAATGTCCAGCAACTCATTTATTAAACTAAGATGCTTAAATGCATGGTTTTGAAATGCAAATTTAACTAACATGAAAGTTACATAATTAAACTAACTTGACTTAATTTAATGATGCAAACTTAACTAACATGAAAGTTACATGATGCATGACTTTATTAAATGCAGAACACATATTAATGATGTGCAAACTATGACATAATTAAAAACACAAACTAAAATAACTAAAAATTAATGAATCAAAGTCCTTATTTTCCAACTGCCAAATTGACAAACTGAAATTAAAAACTTCATTTTGCACTTGGGCCCCTCGAGTTTGGGCCAATCTTGGTAGCATCGAGTTGTGTCGTAACATGATGCGACCGGGATCGCATCACTTGATGTTTGGGCTTGGAAAGAATATTGTAGGACAAAGGAAAGTAGGCTTGAAATAAAGAAATGTAAATGTTTGGTGTGCCGAAAAGTAGAAGGTAGTAATGACTAAAATTTTGGACAGCAAACAAAAACTAAATTTCAAAACTAGCTCTCTTTTTTTTTCAAATTTTTTTTTTCATAATTTTTTTTCAAAATTTTTTTTCACAACTTGATATCCAATCTTTTAAGTTTGAATGGAAACTAGTTTTTTTTTTAATTTTTTTTTTCAAATTTTTTTTGAGTTTTTTTCGAGAAACTACTATACCGTAATGCCGACAACGTCGATTCTTACTCCAAATTTGCTAGTTCTGATACCAATTTGATACGAACTCGTCTAGTGATGTTTTGAGTCGTATGTGTTGCCCAATCGTGAATTGAGTAAGGATGGATTCGTTTCGGTTTTAAAATGAAACAAAATAGAGATAATGGCTTCAAACAAAGGTAATAAACAAAATAAAGAGGAAACAATAACAAATTAATTGGCTAAGACCGAAAATAAACCAACAATAATAAATTGTTGACCCGAATCTCAAAATGGTCTTTAGGTGTTTTTCGGTTAAAGGAAACAGGAAAGGAACCTTGACCCACTATCAACTATGATAGGAACCAAAGGTATATTGAACGCCACACCAAAGGTGATAAGTTCGGTAAACAAAGAAAAGATGGACGCCACAAGCTATGCTTGATAAGTCAAATCAATTCCGTAAGAACAAAGAGAATTGGATAGCTCACAATTCAAATATAACATCTATATTCAGCAAAAAGTTCTCCTCTCTATGGCTGATTACATCTATTTATAATGCTAAAACAAGGTAACCGAATGGTCAAAAACATCCACTTAATGTGCCATAAAAACTAATGTCTTTTCTTATTCTTTGAACCAAATAACTCCTTCCATAAAATCACTTTAATTCAGCTGATTTGAATGTCTTTAATGGCTTAGAAAATGACTCTTGAGTTGTCCTTGGCTAGTTGAATAGACACCATCTCTTAACCAGCTCCTTAATGACATTCAAAGGCTTGAATAATTTCTCTTGAAAGCTCCAAAAACAGCTGGAAGTGGAAGAGTTGCTGCTGAATTTTAAAGGGCATAAAATGCTCTTTAAAAACTCCTTTAATGATTTTTAAGCTCCCTTTATAACAGCCCCTTTAATTGTAACTCAAAAGAACTTGAACAGCCACTTAATTAAATGTGTAACAGCCTTGAATTGTAACCACTATAAGCTAAAAAGTCACCTGCAATAAACACATTAAAATGAGTTTATTAAACAAATGAAAACACTTATTAATTAAAACTAAGATGAGTTGAATAAATGTCCAGCAACTCATTTATTAAACTAAGATGCTTAAATGCATGGTTTTGAAATGCAAATTTAACTAACATGAAAGTTACATAATTAAACTAACTTGACTTAATTTAATATTGCAAACTTAACTAACATGAAAGTTACATAATGCATGACTTTATTAAATGCAGAACACATATTAATGATGTGCAAACTATGACATAATTAAAAACACAAACTAAAATAACTAAAATTAATGAATCAAAGTCCTTATTTTCCAGCAGCCAAATTGACAAACTAAAATTAAAAACTTCATTTTGCACTTGGGCCCCTCGAGTTTGGACCAATCTCGGTAGCGTCGAGTTGTGTCGTAACATGATGCGACCGGGATCGCATCAAGTTTGGTGAACGTCACAAGAATAAATTCTCGATAAGTTTAGAAGTTCTTGAAGAACAAAGAGAAATATGTGTTTTATAATAGAATGGTCTATATTGTCTAACCATTACATGTTCACAATCCAACTATTTATACTAAAACTAGGACATGAATAACCAATTTCAGCCATTAATAAGTAACATGAATCAGACCATACATGAACCAATTTTAATGATATAGGTTCATCCATTGAATGACATTTAAGTCACATTCTTCCCCCTTGCCATCCATACATGTATCCTTACTCATGAAGCAAATGTTTATTCATCTTAGGTAATAAATTCAACTTCTAGAATCTGCTGATTCATCCCTTCAATTTGGACGGTGCATTTAAGGTTCCTTTGTGTTGATCGAATGGTCACTTTCCATCCCACACGAACAACCATCTTTATATGTGAACATAGTTGATGCTCTTGCAAAATCGAACAGCCACATGGTGTGAAAACTCTTGATTCATTTTGGCAAAAATGAGTAGCCCTTTTAAACTTTAAATAGCTTGGCCATTGGTCTCTCCTAGGATCATTAAATCACACATTAAACATGATATTAGGACACCTTAAAATGCAACAATAAAGCTGTAATGAAAACTCATTAAACATATAATGAAATAACATAATAATAAAGATGTAATGAAATGGACATATTTAAAAGAATTAATAACAAGACATAATTTAATTCACACATTAAAAATGTAATAAAACAAGACTACATTGAAATGCAGCAGTACAAATTTAAACTAGGATTAAAAAGGGCCGTGTAATAAAAATAATATGGATAAAATTTTAAGCCCTAATAGCCCACATGCACACGTTGCATGGATTTGAACATTTTCATCTTGCATTTGGGCCCTTCAACTTGGCCCAATCTCGAGTCCATTTAATTGAATCACATGACTTGACCGATATCATGTGATTTTGTCCTCAAATTAGGCCATTTGCTCAAGAAGAATCTTCATTGACCATGGTCCATTCAATTGTACCTTCTGACCATTGAGTTAATAAAAACTCTTTTAGGAACCTGAAAATCAAAATCACCTTTACACGTATAATCAGTACAAGCGTGGTCTTTCGATTCATCACCTTCAAAACTTTTTAAACACAATTTAACTATGGGATCAAAAACAAAGTTTTGCACTACCATCTAAACATGAATCAAAAGCTTTCTTGCTAGGAATGACGAATAAATTTGACCCTTGCAGAAATTGTGTATGGAAATTCACTTCGGGTTTAAACACACGATTTGATAAGGAATGAGTGTGGATGAATGTAGAAGTGGATCATAAAGTTTTTTTAAGTCGCGGATTTAACTTAAGGCTCTAGATGTTCCGGAAAGAAACTTAAACTTTGACATAACCTCAAACGGCAACGAATCTAAGTCAGATAAAACAATTAAAATAAATAACTAAGATAAATAAAAATAAAATAATAAATCAAATCTTAGAATAATAAAAAATAAAATAATGAAAATAGATGGAAAAGATAGAATGTGGCGCGTAGAAGGCCTAAGAAGCCTTAGAAACACAAAGATTCCACAACCCTATTCAAGTGGCTCTAATTTCTTGATGCAACCGAGACCCAAGAGCTATCAAGTGCTAACGGCACTTCTATCGAGCTGCCCAAAGGACCCATTACTCGAGCTAGAGCTAAGAAGTTCAAAGATGCAATTTCAACTTTGATTGATTGGGTTTGGGGTGAATCCGTGGCTGGTCTAATTGAAAACTCATGGACGAGCAAGATGAGCAAACTGTGCACTCTACTTCAAGCTCACTCAGCTCAACTTTAGCTCAACGAGCTCATTTTTAGCTCATTTAGCTCATCGTAAGCTTATTTTAGTTTGCATCTATTTTGCTGGAATAAGTATTTAATTTGTCGTTAGTTAAAGTAGTTAAGTTAATTAATTTAATTTAATTCTGGTCAAATAATTATTAAGTGTTTTTAATTATGTTTTAATTATTTTTAGTGTCTTAAATATGTCCTAAACTCATACAAACAATTAATGAGTTGACCGAATTTTAAGTGCAGATTTTTACATTCATTTGATGTTGAATTTAATTTGTTTAATTTGCTGCAGGTACATTCATCTCTTGGACGGCAAGGTGCATGGATAAATTTAATTGTGAGCTGATTATTGGTGTTTTCCAAGTGACTCTTCAGCCAAGCTTTCCAACTCTCCAAGAATGAACATTTGGCTGCCCAAAGCTCTTTTAAAGGCTGTTCACATCAGCTGAATATGCTTTTCACATTAGGGCCTGTTCATTTTCGTGTGTTCACACCTTTTGGCTATTGAAGTGTTCCAAGTAGCCCAATTAATATCAAGAATGTTCAGCTAAATCAAAGAACTTAATTAAGTGACATTCAAGCACATGGCTGCCCAAATTAATGCCAATCAGCTCTCCAACATTTCATTCATTGTTCCAGCTGATTTGTTGCCTCTAGAAGCTATCCATTACCGTTCCCTATGGTTATGAAGCTTCAAGGAAGTTTCCTTAGAATTTCTGGAATTTTCAGCTGTCCAATCAACTCCTTAGAAAGCCTATTCGGCTAACTCTTGAAAAGCCTATAAATAGAGGCTTGATTCATCATGTAAAGGACTTTTTGCCAATTTGATAATATATTAAATATTTGTGAGATTTTTCTTCTCTCAATTTCGTCCAAAGTCTCCGTTGGCTTATCTACTAGTTAGTGGCATCAACCCTGCTCTTTGCAAACCGAACTTATCACTTTCAACCGAAGTGTGGCATTCTACTTATACCGAGGTTCATATCTTTGATAGATAGTGGGTCGAGGTCCTTTGATGTGAGCTTGCCTACGAACCAAATGGAGAACGAACAAGAAGCCATTAAGCTGCCCATTGGTCCAATAACGCGAGCTAGAGCTAAACGATTCAAAGATGCTATTTTAGCAATGGTGGAACGGGTTGAGGAAAATGATAGCAAGGAGTTTAAAAATGAGCTGAACATATTCAACTTCTTTGAAGCTGAATTTCGTTCTAGCTAATTAATTTGATGCTGGAATTTAGACCATTTAAATAAACATTTAAATAAGTTTCATTACAGCTTTTAAATATGTCTTAATTAATTTAAGTGTTTAATATGTCTTGATTTAGTTAAATTAAAGATGTCTTGATGTCATTTAGTTTGTCTAAATTATTACATGTTTTAAATTTGTCTAGCCGAATTTATGTGTTATGATTTGTTAATATTTAAGTTGTCTCAATGTTATTTAGGATTTCACATTATATTTAATTTAGTTCAGATGAATTTGCTTGAAATTAATTAAGTTCATGTTTATTTTTAGGTGCAGCCGAATTTGGAGATGAATTGGGCAGATTCATGCATGGAGATTCAATGAATTTAAAGATGCATGTGCAGCTGAACTAATGCATTAAAAGCTGATTAATTTTGGTGTTCTTCAAGGCAACTATTCGGCCAAGAGTGATCAAGCTTTTCATCCTTTCAAGCTTGGCCGATTCTCTTCCCAAGGGCGTATAAAAGCTGTTCACACTATGTCTATTCGGTTCAGCCATGTTCACACTTCAAGGCTCTTCAAAACCGTCCATTCACACTTCTAAATGGCTGTTCAAGTTGCCAATTAATGCTGGTAATTTTTCATCAATAGTTGCTTCATGAATGACCTCATTAAACTCCATTGGCCGAATGTAGCTGCTGCCATTTTTCCAAGTTCATTGAAAGCTCTTCCTTGGTCTCTATTCAGCCGAACCTTGATGCAAGCATATACATGAATTTAAGCTGAATTTTTGTTCAATTTTTGCTTAGAAATTAAGTCTAGAATATGTCCATTCGGCTACTAGACATTAGACTATAAATAGTTGCTCAATTTCTTGTAAAAGGACTTTTGACAAATTTCTGAATGAAATATCATTTTAGTGAGGCAATTCACTCTCTTTATTCTCCAAAGCTCAAACTGACTTATCTTCAACAAGTGGCGTCAATCTGACTTTGTTTCGAACTTATCTCCATTGGTGTGGCGTTCTTCATACTGTAGGTTCCTATTTTGCTAAATAGAGGGTCTCGGTTTTATGCCAAATCCTTTCTTTCTTTGAAACCTTAAGCCCCGGGTCCTTATTTGCTAATAAGGGTTCGACTTGTTTTCATTGAAATATCCAGCAAACAACACTCCATCAAACTCCCTTGTTTCCCAAAGCCATTTAATTTTAAACACCAAGACTTGAATTTATTTCAAGGCCGACACTACCTAATTTCGATCAGGAAATATTACGACTCGTTATTTCATACAAAACGAGCTCGTATCATCCTTTATCTTCATCCATCTTTCACCTTAAGAACATATAAGATTCGGGTCAACACTTTACCCTAGTGTTGGTTCTTTCTTGTTTTTAAGCCAATCTGTCCATTTCTCATTTAAACCGAAGTTCCATACCCTTTTAACGTTTTCTTTTCTTTCCTAGCCGAACCAAATTACATAAACCATTTCCCTTGAACCTTAATTGAACCATAAACTTCTTTATTGAACTAATATATTTCTTTTGACTCAAGACGAATGAAACTTCTTCGTTAGACGATCGGGCAACGAAAGCGACTCAACTTATTCAACCGAGGCTGGTTTGCATCATTTCCCCTCCAAGAAAGAAAACTTAGCAAGAAAAAGTTTGAAAATGATCCCCACAATCTAGAAAGATTGTTAAAACTCTTCTAAAAGAAACTCAAAAGAAATTCTTGAGAATAAAAACTCAAAGAGAATTTATTAACTTAAAAAAGAAGTTAAATAATAATGAATTGAATGAATTGTGTACAATGCAAATGCCTATATATAGGCTAGCAAAATAAATATAAATAAAACTCTTAAGTATACTAGAACTCTAATTAATCTAAACAAGAAGCAATTTTAAACTAAACTTTGTTATTGACATAAAACTCCTAAATAACTTAAACTACTTAATAATTATTAAAAATTTGGAACAATAAAATAATAAAATAGTAAGAGTTGATAAATACAACATTGGGCTCATATATAATAAAAACTAAGCCCAAAACTTGAACCCAATATGATTTAAACTCAAATTAAAAGCTTGAAACTTGTAATTCCTGTGATAATCACGTCCAGGAATTCTGCTCACATAGTCTTTATTAAAATGGTCATAACTTGAGCTCCCAAACTCGAAATTGAGTGATTCAAAGTGTCTTTCGAAGCTAAGAGATAGATATTCAAATTACATCTCAACCCAAAAATGCCTAGATGCCATCCAAAAAGTCACCGCAAGTCTACTGATTTTCTAAACTTGAAAATTGATAGCTTCGATAAATGGAATTTAGTAAATTTCACCCCATCCGTGCAGGTATTATTCCTCCTTTCCTTGAAAAGCTTCATCCTTGAATCTTGTCTTTGATTGAATCTTGGTTTGATTTGCTTGGTCTTTGACATTGTTGTTGGGCCTTGGGTAGTGTGAGCCCATCACATCCATGGGTCTGAAATTGGGCCATGAGACTCACATCATTCCCCCCTTCCTCAAGAAGATATGTCCCTAAACCTTTAGCTGCACAAAAAGAAAAAGGATTAGAATAAATAACAATAAAATGAAAAAATACTTACTTAAGCTTTCTTGTGCCCCAAAACTATCTGCAGGATCAAAGATATAATTTTGATCTCCCAAATCAGCATGGATCAAGTATCTCTCCTTCAAAAACAAACCATCAACACTAAATAAAGAAATATTAGGCACATGAGTGTTCAAGTAAAAAAGAACTTGTAACTTTTTTTGAATATGCATGGTCATCCATAAGAATTTCCAACGATGAGTCAAGAATTTCATATAATTATAAAAATCAAGAAGGTTAAGATTATGTAAAAATTCATCATTAAAAGTCAAGATAGATAATTTTGTTGCAAGAGAAAATATATAAAAATGCTCTAATAAACCTATTTAATGCAACATAATTACTATTTTTAACCTTTACAAATCTAGAACCCATAAAATCAATTGAACTTTTAGACCTAGGTTTAATGAAATTTGACCAACGAGAAAACATGTTGTAAGGAAAAACAAAGTCAGTAGCATACTTATTAAAAACATTCAAGCTATGTCTTCTTAAATTAATTTCTAGTGTTTCTTTCAACTTTGTAGTACTTGTGGGGAATTATCAATATTCAACTTACCTCTTTCCCACAAGTAAAATCATCTATCGATGGTAGAGTAATTGATGCGATCCCAGCTGCTTCATGTTACGGCACAAGTCGACGACATCGAGATTGGCCCAAACTCGAGGGGCCCAAGTGTAAAATAAAGCTTTTAATTTTATTTTGTTAATTTGGTTGCTGGAATAAGGACTTTAATTCATTTACTTTTGTGTCTTTAATTATGTTTTAGTTTTAATATCATTAATATGCATCTTTAATTAATGTCCTGCATTATTAATCTACATCTCTTAACTATGACATGCATTATGTAACTCCCATGTTAGTTTAAGTCTGCATCATTAAATTAAGTCATGCATTAAGTAACTCATTTGTTCATTTAGTCTGCATCCTAAACCTTGCATTTAAGCATCTTAGTTGTTTAATATGTTTGAGTTTGTTTCTATAAGTATGTTATTTAATTCGCTGTTACATTTTAAATAAGGTGATTTAAGTTGCATGTTCAATTAATTTGTGTGCATGAGTGTTATTAAATATGTTGTTTTTTTTACTATTTTAAGTTACTATTTAATCTTAAATATCTATTTTCTAGGTGACTTTTCATATGATTAAAGACTCTTCAAAGTGGGACAGTTTCAAAGCTTTTAAAAGAACATTAAGGAGAATATTTAATGGACCAAAAGAGACTCTTCAAGTATGAACGTTTTTGGAGACTTAAGTCTTCATCATAGTGCCATTTAAGAGGATGTTACACAAGCTTTTATCATGTTGTTACAAGGGAGCTTAAGGGACATAAATCAAAGACATTAAGGATGCTTAAAGTCTTCATTAAGGAGAATTGACATGCCTTTTCAACTACATCAGGTTCCAATGAAGAGACATGACTCATTGGCTTCCTTACATGAGTTTAATATGAAATTAAAGCTTGTAATAACTTTATTTAATTGCTGAAGGTGAAAGGTCACAAATAGGCATTTTGAACAGTCATAATAATGCCTATAAATAGTTTGTAAGAAGACATTGTTTGAGGTTAGATAACTTTTGCCAATTTGATTTATGAACATTGTGTTCTTGAGTGAGTTTTTCTCCTCTCAAATTTCGTACAAGTCTCGTTGACTTATCTAGCGTGCTAGTGGCGTCTTCTGACTTGTTTCTAAACTTATCACTGTAAACCGGTGTGGCGTTCACCAATCCACCATTTCGCAAATCCACCTTAATGACATTAGAAATGGGGTGACACTACGATATAGTGTTGAATCTTTCTTCCGTTAAGTTTGTTTTCCATCCCCACCAATTATCCCAAATTATCTATCCTTTGTTTCTTTTGTTAAACCAAACCTTCATCTTTTTAAACTTTCCATCCATTTCAAAAATCACTTCGTAAGCTTCTGCAAACCTTAAACAAATTTACACCTTTTTGACTACTAGAACTTCTCCTCGTCGACGATCGGGCAAACTTTGTGAAACGACTCGACTCTCCCGGGCCGGATCACATCAATAATATAATTGGAAGTCCGTTAATGGATCCTTAAAGTCCTGTAATAAATAAACACCACTAAACAAATTTGAGTTAGGATTGGTTAAAACATAACCATTCCTCAATTTTGTATGGGTATTTTCTTGCTTTTCATTTTCTTTTTCCACTTGAGAACTCTCCACTTTTACCTCATATAGATTTTCACTCACCAAAATTTGGACCATCAAGTAGATGTTTATCACTCAATGTCTATTTTCTCTCGGTCTTTTCACATGATTCTTCCTCACTTCCCATATCCCCCTCTCAAGTATTATGAATATTCAATTCAGTACAATACATCTCAATAGGAGAACATGACATTTCTATCTCATCTAACTCAATAGATTTAAGGAAAAAATTCACACTATCATCTTTTTTCGGTTCACAAAGTTCGCCATCACAAATCTCTTTTCCACTAGAGTATGAGTAAACAAAAGTTACAAAGTCATACTTACTTTCTTCTCTAGTTGCTTATTTAATTTGACATTGGAAACCCCTATGATCTTTTGAACACTAATAACATTGCACAAAAGGTGATAGCTCATTCCTTCTTTCATTTGGCCATCTCCTTTGAATTGACAAACTAATTTATGATCACCTTTTCTATCATAATACATCTCTTGATCATTCTTTCCATGAAATTCTGGAATTGAGAACTTTCATTTAGCTAAAAAAAATGTTGCCCACGATCATTATTAACCTAAGTCTCATCATTTGCATGAGGGCACATCGAGCATTATTTGCACGGATATGAGGCTGATCAACCTTATCTCCCTAATTATAATTTTGAAGCTCAATTTTGGTATTTAGACATTCCAAAATTTTTGCTGATCGTGTCTAGAATAGTGTCACATTTCTGATATGGAACATTTACTCCTTTAATGCCGTTCCTTGCATGTAGAACAGCATCTTTAATGCATGTCTTGCTGTACATTAAATTCGGCCAACATCCACTTCCTTAAATTGCCGTCCAAGCCATTAAACCTGCAGCCAAATAATTAAATTCGGTCATTAATATCTGCTCATTAAAACTCAGCATCTTAAGACAAATTAAATTGGCAGCAATTTGATCAATAAATATGCTCATAAATTCGGCTGAAACTAATGAAAAACATCAATAAATTCGGCAACTAAGACACATTTAATTCAGCATCCTAGACAAGTTAATTAAATTTGGCTGAACATTAAATAACAGCTTAGGCATAATAAATCAGCAATAAGACACATTAAATAATTGTAATAAGGCAAACACATTTATGCTAGGTAATAATTAAAACAAATTAAACAGTCAGCTCATTCAAGCTCAATTTAACTCGTTGAGCTCGTTATTAGCTCTTTAGCTCTTTTAATTTAATTTGCCGGAATAAATTAATTAGTTGAGTTAGTTATTTTAGCTCAAATAATTACTAAGTGTTTAATTAAGAAATCTGGACATTTTAATTATGTTTGTTCATTGCATGTTTAATTTGTTTTAATTATTACCTAGCAGCATGCAAGGGGGGACGTTATTGAACAGCATTAAAGCAGGTATTGCTTCGGGTACAGCAAAGAGCTGTTGTTTGGGGAATTTCCAAGTGACCATTCGGCCAAAGCATGTCTGTTGCTTAATTAACCAAGGTTGACGTTTCATACTCCCAAGAAGCATTTAAGAGCTGTTTTGTGTGCCCAAAACGTCAATAAAAATGGTCAAGCTGTTCAACTCACAAGGAGGCTTCATTAAGGTGCATTCAACTTCATTGGTCGAACCAAGACCCCTTATTCAGCTCACCAATACTTCCATTAATGTCCAGCTGAATGGATTACATCTAGAAGCTATCCAATTGACTTCTTCATGCATGAAGCTTCCCAAAAATGTCTTAGGAAGGTTGCTGCTTTCCTAAGTATTCGTATAAGTCCCGGGTTAACACACTTATATTGTGTTGGTTCAACTTGAATACTTGGTTTTCATTCACCTATCATCCTAAATACATTTCATAACCCCTTTTGAACTAAATTTGAGCCTTTATCTCTTCTTTCTTAACCTATTTCGTCCACCCTCGAGTATTACTCCAATTCACGATCGGGCACATCTACGACTCGACTCTCCTTTCCGAGCCGAGGCGTATCACCTTTGCAACTTCCCAATTATAGTATTGTAAATTATTATGAAATCCTGAAAAGAACACAACACTCAAGAAAAGAAAAATTAAGCAAACTTCACTGTTATGCATTCATAAATAAATAAAAAAATAAGTTCTCAATGAGATAAGAATCAATGTTATAAGTTTGTTAAAAGTGTTTATATCAATCAATCATAATGTCTTAGAATCAACCAACAAAGCAAACCTAATAGCATTATGAGTCCAAAATCAGGTAGATACCAAAGAACTATGTTGCACGGAGGAAGGAATGTGCAACGTGCTTTAACCTACTAACATAAGAAACAATAAATTGTTAGAATGTTTATAGGAAGAAAAAAAAGGAAAAAAATGAAAACCTAAGGCTAAGAGTCAATGAAAATCCTTGAAACCCAAAAACCTGAAAAATTGCGAAGCAACTTGACAAACTTCGTTCAAGGTGTTCCCGATGTCCAAATATCATGAAATTTAGATTGGAGGCTTTTGAAATATGGTATATTTGAACTGGAAATTTTTGGCACAAAAATCAACCTATAGAATATTTTTTATTTTTCTTTAGTTTTCATATTTTTCTATTTTTTCACTTTTTTATTAATTTTTTTGTGAGAAATACTTTTTATATTCTAAAATAGTGCCAAGAAATAGTATGTAAAATTTTAGATTATTTGAAAAATATTTACCCACTGAAAAATATTATTTTTGAAAACTATTTGGGTAAAAAAAATTGTTTTAAGGTTGTTTGCTAGAAATCAATTTTATAAAAACACAAAGGCAACCTAAAAATGACCAAATCTGATACCAAATGATAAGAAATGATTGTGGATGAATGATACGATCACGCCCCAGAAACGCCTTTGGTCCAGCTCCCTAAGTGTTGTTAGCAATCCTTTGAACGTTGAATTAGTTCGATTCCAGCTCGTTGAGCTCAATTCAGCTCGTTTCCAGCTTAATGAGTCTGTTTGCTCATTTTGAGTTTATTTTAACTTCATGCTGGAATAAAACTTAGCTGCTTAAATAAATTTTAGTTAGCTTAGTTTAAATATTTAATTAATTTAGTTAAGTGTTAAATGTATTTTTGAGCCATTTAATTTGTCTAAGTAGTTTTGGCATTAATAGATCTAAGTCATTTAATTTGTCTAAATTACTACAAAAATTTAAGTTGTCTTTAGCCCATTTAATTTGTTTTAGTCTTAACAGCTATTTAAAGTGTCCTAAGCTAAGACAACTTAATTAAGCACATTAAAGGTGTCTTGACCGAATTTTAATGGTTGTTTTTAGGTGTACATTCAGCTGGAATCAGCTTGGTGCATGGACGACATTAAAGGGAGCATAATACAACAATTAATTTGGTAGCTAATTCCTCTTCCCAAAGGGGCTGTTCGTGCATAGCAAAGGACAAAGGAGTGTCCACACCTGACCATTCAGCTCAAATATCCTTTTCACACTCGGTGGCTGTTCAAGAACACCCTTTTACACTTGTGACCGTTTACATCCACAAGTTCACACCCAACGGTTGTTTGTGTGCCCAAGATGCCACTAAATGCTGCTGCTATTCATTAGGCTTCTCAAGGCTGATTTAATGGAGAGAATTGAAGACATTGGTTGTTCAAAACGTTGAACTCTTCCAGCCTAAGAAATCAGCTCATTTATTCAGTTGAATTGGGACTTTAAGCTGCTGCCCATTACCGTTTCCAAGGCCTAAAACATTTCAAAAGGATTGAGCTTAGTTATTAAGATATTTCAACTTATTAATTAGCTCCTTTAAGCTGGTTATTAGTGACCATTCAGCTAGGCTTCTCTTTTACTATAAATAGGTTGTAATCAGAATGTTGTAGACACTTTTTGTCGAATTTATGCTAAATTTTAGACTTGTGAGATTATCCAATTCTCCTTGTTCTTTTACGAGACTGAATCGACTTATCAAGCTTTCTTGTGGCGTCAATTCTTTTCCTTGTTAACCGAACTTATCACCTTACTGGTGTGGCGTTCAAACACCTCTGGTTCCTATCATTCTTGGTAGAGGGTCAAGGTTTAACTATCCATTTCCGAACCAAAAACTCACCTAAGTGCCTTGTTAAGATTCGGGTCAAGAATTCCCCTTTTATTGTTGGTTCTTTCTTTAGCCTTAGCCGATTCCATCTATCCATTTCATTACCTATCTTGCACCTTTCACTAAAAACCCTTTTTCATTTGCTACAGCAACTATTTTACTACAAATTTTGAACCAAACTCGGACAAGCAACTTCTTACTTGAATTCATGATTGGGCATCACATACGACTTGAGACATCCATAACCCAGCTTGTATCAATGAATGCAAAAGTGGATCATAAAGTTTGTTCAAGTCGTAGATTCGAGTTAAGGCTCTAGATGTTCGGAAAGAAACTTGGATTTTGTCACAACCTGAAACACAAATGAATCCAAGTCAGATAAAAAAAATTAGAATAAATAACTAAGATAAATAAAATAAAATAGTAATAAAAGCTTAGAATAATAAAGAAGAAAATAAGGAAGATAGATGAAAAAGATAGAATGTGGCGTGTAAAAGTCCTAAGAAGCCTTGGAAACACAAAGATTCCACAACCTCCTTCAAGCGACTCTAATTTCCCCTCCAAGAAAGAAAACTTAGCAAGAAAAAAATTTGAAAATGATCCCCACAGCTTGGAAAGATTGTTAAAACTCTTTTAAAAGATACTCAAGAGAAATTCTTGAAAGAAAATCTGAAAGAGAATTTATTAACTCAAAAGAGAAGTTGAATAATAGTGAATTGAATGATTTGTGTACAATGCAAAGACCTATATATAGGCTAGTTAAATAAATCTAAATAAAACTCTTAAGTATACTAGAACTCTAATTAATCTAAACAAGATGAAAAATTAAACTAAACTTTTTTGTTGACATAAAACTTCTAAATAACTTAAACTACTTAATAACTATTAAAAATTCGGAATAATAAAATAATAAAATAATAAGAGCTAATAAATACAATATTGAGCTCATATATAATAAAAATTAAGCCCAAAACCCAAACCCAATATGATTTAAACTCGAATTAAAAGCTTGAAACTCTTAAGTCACGTTATAATCATGTCCAAAAATTCTACTCACGCAGTCTTTATTAAAACAATCATAACTTGAGCTCCCAAACTCAAAATTGAGTGATTCAAAGTGCGTTTTAAAGCTAAGATATAGATATTTGAACACTATGAAGAAATATCAAATTAAAAAGGCCTGGATCCCATCCAAAAAGTAGTCGCAAGTCTGTTGATTTCCCAAACTTGCAAATTGATAGCTTCGGTAAATGGAATTTAATAAATTTCACCCCATCTGTACATGTATCACGATTTTAATCTACCACATCTTCTCGAAGCAAGCGTGTTTCTTTCAAGCTCAAATAACAATGCTAAACAAAGAAAGATTAGGCATATGCAAGTTTAGAAAAACAAAACCCTCGATCATTCTTCGATTAAACATGTAAATCCATGAAATTTTCTCACAATGATTTAAAGAACTAATAGAGGATCGCGCGCGGACCAAGATTGAGTTGTCAAGTCACGGAAAAGTCCAACGAGAGCTATAAACACTTGGGCTGAAATAGAAATAGAAAACAGAAAATTAACCTCAAAGATCAAGAAACCCAAATCGAGATAGAAAATAGAATACTTGGGCGCAAGAAATCTGGAAAATATGAATAAAGGACGTTTCTTGATGCCAAAGAATGTTGCAAAACAGATCCTTGAAGCTTGGAATGGCTAGAAATACAACAAGAACAATTAAACCAAGTTAATCAATAATTCGACACAAACAAAAATAATTAAAAAAGAACAAACAGCAAAAAAGATGGATAAAGTCCTAAGAAGCCTTGAAATCAAGAAAGATTTCACAACTCCCTTCAAACGACTCTAATCTTCTTTCCAATGTAAAAACACGGCAAGAAGAAGGTTGAAGATGGCTCCCACAATCAAAAAGATTATTAAAACTACTTCTAAAGAAAACTCAAGAGAGAATTCTTGGAGAAACTCAAAGAGAGTTTTCACTCCACAAAAAAAATTTGAATTCAATATATCATCTATAAGGGTGGCCGGCCAAGCCATATATATAGGCCTCCTAACTACTTTCCTATCCCTACTAGGAAAACTAAAAAAGACCCTAATTGTTTCCATTTAAGGAAATTTCGTCCAAGGCCTTTAAATGGGCCTCTTGGACTGAATTCTTACATAGAAATTTATTCATAAAGTCTAAAAATTAAAACTAAGTATTTAAAGAATTAAAATTTTACAAATTGGGCCACTTTAACAATTTGGCCTGATTTTCAACTAAGTCTAATTTAAACTTCTTGGTTGGGCTTGGAACATCTTATTGGATCGTATCTTCAAGAACTTGGCTTGTAATCCATTCTCTCCCGAAATTGGTTTGTTGATGCTCGTAACTGAGATCCAATGGGCCTTAGCTGCAAGATTCAGTTTCTTGGACCAAGATTTCCAAAATTTGAAATCTTGATTTTCTTGATTTTTTGAAATCGTTCAAAACAGTAAAATTAGACCAAGATTCAGTTTCTTGATTTTCTTGAAAACAAGAAAGTGAATCTTGGTTTTCTTTTTCCTTTGTATACGTATTTAAGGCCTTGCTAATGAAGTCTTGAATGGTTCCATTTAGTTTCATACCCTTTGACCTCGTTATTGGATGACGTGACCATGTCCCAAGCTTCACCAAGCCCGCCTCTTGACTCCATTGAGCTCCCAAAGGGACCTATGACTCGATCTCGGTCCAAGTGACTCCAAGAAGTTGTTTCAGCTTTATTTTTTAAATTTTGGAAGGAGAATCAGCTCATTGATGATGGAGAAGCTCGAGCCAACTCATTGAAGAATCCATGCACCTTAGTGCAAGCTGATTTTAGCTCAATTTCAGCTCTCTTAGCTCATTTCAGCTCCAACCAGCTCATTTGAGCTCAATTCCATCCATTTGAGCTCAATTTAGCTTCCTATCAGCTCGTTAATTTTATCATTTAAATAAATTACATATTAGCTTAATTAATTCAGCTTGTTACAGCTCAAGACCGAATTCCCTAGCTCAAATTAGTTTATTAATTATTTCCTATCTTTTTGAGCTAGCCGAATTTAATAGCTATGTTTTTAATTAATTATTTTTTTAATTACTATGTTTTGTTGCTTATATGTCTAGTTCAGCTGAATATGATGTGATCCGGCCCAGGTTAATCGAGTCATTTCACGTAGATGCCCGATCGTCGATGAGGAGTTTCATACCAAAAGGATGGTTTGTTTGTAATCGGCTAAAAATATGTAGTAAAGTGATGGATATAAGTTCACAAAGGGGTAAGTAGGATATGGATACGTTTGACAACAAGGGGATGGAGAAAGATAGCTAATTTGTTTGGCTCAATTTAAGGATAAAATAATAAAGATAAAATATAAGATATTCGGTGGGGATGGATAAGTGAACTTAAACACCAGAAACGATTCAACACTAAAGAGTGTCACCCCGATTTCTATTTGGTTAAGGTGGATTTGCGAAATTGTAGAAGGGTTGAACGCCACACCAATGCAAGGTAATAAGTTCAAAAGAGAACGATAGACGCCACTAGCACGCTAGATAAGTCAGATCGAGACTCGTACGAAATAGGATAGGAGGAAACCTCTCAATCAAGTTTTCAATAATCAAATTCTGTAACCTTTTACAATAAACAAAATAAACTATTTATAGGCTCTCTAATGCCTATTAAAATTCAGCTACTAATGTGTTCACACAACAATTAAAAATGTTCACACTTCAAGCATTAAATCTCTGTTCATGGATAGTGTAAGTTCATGCATGGTTGAATAATCATGTTTCTTCCCAAAACCCGTTCATGCATGCTTAACCAATAAGAAAGCTTCCTTGTTCCATGAATGTGCATCTTCAATTCATATCCAACCCCTCTTGGACGAATGCTAGGTGCATGGGTCATGCATCTCTCTTAATTAAAGCTTTAATGATGGGCTGCTTCATGAATGGAAGCATGTACCTTGTAAATTCGTTCTCCCCTTTGTACATGCACATTATACATTCAATGTGATGAATTAAGGTAATATTCCCTCCCTTTGGACGTTCATGAATCCACCCATACATGTATAGGAGCTGATTGGTCAAATTGAGGTGTGAATGGCTTAGATGCTGCCTTGGGAATACGATCGGCCAAGCTTGTGCTTTAAGTTGCTGGATACCTTTTGGCCAAATAGGTGCTTTGGGGAGCCAAATGGATCAGCCACCATTCATTGAAAGAGGCCTTACATGCACCGTCCCATACATTGAACCTATCATGCATGAACCTTGTTTAATTACTCTCCAAATTCAGCTCACCTACAAAAACACATGAACCAAAATTAAATCACGTAAAATTCAGCTGAACAAACATTAATATAATTTAGACACACTAATTAAACATAAATTAAATTAGAAAAATTTAATAAAGTCTTAACAAGGCATATTAAATTCAGCCAAGACACATTCAAAACATGTAATAAGTCAAAACATAATTATAAGCTGTAGTAATTTAAGCTAAATTAATAAATTACTTAATTTATTTAGACATTAAAATAAATGAGTTGAAATAAACTTAAGCCAAGCTCAAACGAGCTAAAGTAAGCTAAATTGAGCTCAAACGAGCTAAATTAAGCTCATGTGAGCTAAATCGAGCTGGGAAAAACTAAGATTGAGTTTGTTGAGCTGAGATTGAGCTTCATCTTGCACTTGGGGCCCTCGTGTTTAGGCCAATCATGATAGCAACGAGTGGTGCCACAACATGATGCGATTGAGATCACATCATACCCTCCCTCTTGAAGATGATTTGTCCTCAAATCGGGCCACTTGCTCGCGAAAATTTTTTTGAGATCACAAGCCCTTTTGTTCATGATCCAAAAAGTATTGTTTTTAAAACTCCAGGAACCACAGATGGTTTGAAAAGAAAATGATTTAGTTCCATGCCCTCCCTCTTTAGGAGGAAACCATTCCAAAGTGTCACCTACATAGAAATGTGATGCAATCCCGGTCGCATCATGTTACGACACAACTCGATGCTACCGAGATTGGCCCAAACTCGAGGGGCCTAAGTGCAAAATGAAGTTTTTAATTTCAGTTTGTCAATTTGGTAGCTGGAAAATAAGGACTTTGATTCATTAATTTTTAGTTATTTTAGTTTGTGTTTTTAATTATGTCATAGTTTGCACATCATTAATATGTGTTCTGCATTTAATAAAGTCATGCATTATGTAACTTTCATGTTAGTTAAGTTTGCATCATTAAATTAAGTCAAGTTAGTTTAATTATGTAACTTTCATGTTAGTTAAATTTGCATTTCAAAACCATGCATTTAAGCATCTTAGTTTAATAAATGAGTTGCTGGACATTTATTCAACTAATCTTAGTTTTAATTAATAAGTGTTTTTGTTGAACTTTATTTAATAAGTGTTGTTCTTAATTAATCTAGTTCCTAGAATTATTTATTGATGCATGAGTTAAGTTCATTTAATTATGCTTCTTTAATTAAACTAGTTGCTGGAATAATTATTGCATATATGTTTTAGTTCATTTATTTAAGTAAGTTTAATGTTTGTTATGATTAATAAGTGTTTTCATTTGTTTAATAAACTCATTTTAATGTGTTTATTGCAGGTGACTTTTTAGCTTATAGTGGTTACAATTCAAGGCTGTTACACATTTAATTAAGTGGTTGTTCAAGTTCTTTTGAGTTACAATTAAAGGGGCTGCTATAAAGGGAGCTTAAAATCATTAAAGGAGTTTTTAAAGAGCATTTTATGCCCTTTAAAATTCAACAGCAACTCTTCCACTTCCAGCCGTTTTTTGAGCTTTGAAGAGAAATTAATCAAGCCTTTGAATGTCATTAAGGAGCTGGTTAAGAGATGGTGACTATTCAACTAGCCAAGGACAACTCAAGAGTCATTGGACAACTCAAGAGTCATTTTCTAAGCCATTAAAGACATTCAAATCAGCTGAATTAAAGTGATTTTATGGAAGGAGTTATTTGGTTCAAAGAATAAGAAAAGACATCAGTTTTATGGCACATTAAGTGGATGTTTTTGACCATTCGGTTACCTTGTTTTAGCATTATAAATAGATGTAATCAGCCATAGAGAGGAAGAACTTTTTTGCTGAATATAGATGAAATATTTGAATTGTGAGCTATCCAATTCTCTTTGTTCTTACGGAATTGATTTGACTTATCAAGCTTAGCTTGTGGCGTCTATCCATTTCTTGTTTTCGAACTTATCACTTTCATAGTGTGGCGTTCATCATATACCAAGGTTCCTATCATTCTTGATAGTGGGTCTAGGTCTTTTCTTTGTTGTTTTCCTATACTGTCATTCACCTAAGAGCTACTTTGAGTCTCGGGTCAACAACTTCTATTGTTGGTTCATTCTCAGCCCTTAGCCAAATTTTTCCATTCGTTGTTAAACCCATTTCCCTTTTAAACGTTTGTTTGTAGCCTTTCTTCTATCTTGAAACAAACTTAGCCTTACTCAAATTCACGATCGAGCAAACACTAACGACTCGAGTCAATCACAAAATGAGTTCGTATCAAATTGGTATCAGAGCTAGCGAATTTGGAGTAAGAATCGACATTGTCGGCAATACGGTATAGTAGTTTCTTCAAAAAAAAATTCAAAAAAAAATTCAAAAAAAAAATTGGAAAAAAATTGAAAAAAAATTTGGTTTCCATTCAAACTCAAGAGATTGGATATCAAGTTGAAAAAAAAAATTTCGTGAAAAAAAAATTCGTGAAAAAAAAATTTTCATGAAAAAAAGAAGAATAAGCTAGTTTTGAAATTTTGTTGTTGTTTGCTGCCGAAATTATAGTTATTACTACCTTCTACTATTTCGCCACATCCAACCTTTCATTTCTTGATTCAAGCCTACTTTCCTTTGTCCTACAATATTCTTACCAAGCCCAAACATCAAGGTTGTAAGCCGACCCACAACAACTGCTTTTTAAGTTTAAATAATTCCTAAGAACTTAGAGAGGAGGAGTGAGTGGAAAGAGGCAAGAGAGTGGTGAGTTTATTCGAGAGTATAAAAGCCAAGTGTGTGAGATTTCTTTGTGAGTGGATAGTGAGATTCTTTGTTGTGAGTTCTTAAAAAATGTCACGAAGTTTGGAAAAAAATTTAGACAAGGGAGTTGGATTCCGTCCTGTAAGAATTGTTGGAGGAAGTGTGCCAGATTTTACACTCCAAGCCTTTACGCATGAAATGGAGCATCTATTTGATCGAAAACTCAAACCCATCAAGAAACGATTGGATCGTGTCGAAGAGCAGAGTCATCGAGCAAGAACCCAACGGGAGCAAATTTATCCAAATGGAAGGACGAAAATGAGATCATCAAGGAGACGAACATTCGACGAATATGTGAAAAGAGACATTTATCCAGATTCCTATTCTTCAAGGAATTTAGGCAGAAATAAATCCAGCTATGAGTTTGAAGCCTATCAAGGTAACGAACGAGAAAGTAAAAGTCATTCTTCGTATGCATCAAAGTATTCATCTACGGAAAAATCCTTACGAAGAAGTGAATGTGCTTCGTATAAGAACTCATCCATGGAGGTTTATTCACGAAGAGTTGATCGTGACTCTTATGAAGATTCTTCCATTTCTTTCCAAGGAAAAGTCTATTGTTTTGATTCTTTTGTATTATCTCCATTTTGTAATAAAGTTGAGAGAAGAAAAAGAGAGACGAGAGAAAAAGAAACCGAAAAAGAAACGAAAATTGAAAAAGAGAAAAAGATTGGAGAAAGAAAAGAAAGAGTGAGAGAAACAAGTGTTGTTGAAAATGAAAGAGAATTGATGAGTGAAAGTGAGTTTTCAACAAACAAAGAGATTGTGCAAAAAGAAAGATAAGTTGAAAAAGAAACGAGTGGAAAAGATGAAAGTCAACAAGAAAAAGCGAGGAATGTTTTTACTAACCAATCTGCAAGTTGTCCTCATATTGTTTCTTCTTTCCAGGTTTCTAGAGATTCAAATGACAAGTTTCAACTTCATTACCTTCCTGATGAGAGACGATTCCATTTGATCGAAAAAGGTAAGGTTCAAGCGCTTAAAGGTAAGCAAGGTAAGAAGTTTTTAGTCAATGAATCATGGCAATCAGGTTTGAAAGTTGTTGATAAAATTTTTGATAACTTAGTTTTAAAAACATCTCCTTATTTTGATTTGGTTAATTGTTACTCGCTATTTGTGGTTGATAAATTCGTTTTAAGTGGAGGCATGAAGAGTTGTTCACTCAATAAGTTTTATGTTGAAAAATCTTTTGATGTTGTTCGATTAAATCCACAAATACAAAATCTAATCATGTTTGATAAAGAGCTTTCATGTGAAACGCTCAATCTGTTTGATCATGATGGTAATGAAAATTTTTTAACTCTTAGTGTGAGATCTTCGTATATTTGCATGAGATTTGAGAGATTTGATTGTTTGAATTTATTTTTGCCTACATCTTCTTTATTTGGCATGTGTGATGTCTTGGTGAAAGTGAAGTTTTTGTTACGTTACGGAACGACCGATCAAAACCATGTTTTTAAACCCGGAGCCTGTATTCATAAGTTGACGTCAAGCGAAGGTGAGTATCAAAATTGTATTTTGAATACCATGTTTTTAAACCCGGAGCCTGTATTCCTAAGTTGACGTCAAGCGAAGGTGAGTATCAAAATTGTATTTTGAATCAATATGTTGACCCCTTCTATTTGCTTAAAGTTTTATCTTTATTTAGTTCGAAAACCAAACATGTGAATTTCGTTGGCTTGCCAAGTCAAAATCAAATTTTTGATTCTAGAGGTTGTTGTATATTGTTGCTTAATGGATTCGAACATGTGTTGCATGATTTTAACTTTAATGTGCTTCAAGTTCTTCATAAGTTACTAGCCACAAATTTTTCTGGTCAAACTGAAATGGTGAACAAAAACTTTGTCTTTGATCCCGGTGAATGCTGTTCCATATCATTGTTCAAGGGATTTGGACCATGGAATTCTAATTTTCGAAACTATAATCTTCAAATATCTTGTGAATCAGGTTTGTTTCCATTGAAGAAAAAGGTAATACCAATTTCTATTTTTGATCCCGGTATTGATTCATATGTTGTTCTTTTGAGTTTATTTGCTCAAGTTGTGACTAAAATCTTGGAAAGTTCTTTTGTGTTTAACCTTCATTGTGTCACTAATTTGTTTTATTGTTTTGTAGGTGGCGCTGTTAGGTGGTACCCTCCTAAAGAGGGAGGGCATGCAAATAACCTACTATCTTGTCGAGCCGTACATGATTCACACGTTCTTGAAAGTGACTTTATCAGGTTTATGACCAACGAGGTTTGTGACCTTGAGAGGTTTGTCGCGAGCAAATGGCCCGATTTGAGGACAAATCGTTTTCAAGAGGGAGGGTATGATGCGATCCCGGTCGCATCATGTTACGACACAACTCGATGCTACCGAGATTGGCCCAAACTCGAGGGGCCTAAGTGCAAAATGAAGTTTTTAATTTCAGTTTGTCAATTTGGTAGCTGGAAAATAAGGACTTTGATTCATTAATTTTTAGTTATTTTAGTTTGTGTTTTTAATTATGTCATAGTTTGCACATCATTAATATGTTTTCTGCATTTAATAAAGTCATGCATTATGTACCTTTCATGTTAGTTTAAGTTTGCATCATTAAATTAAGTTAAGTTAGTTTAATTATGTAACTTTCATGTTAGTTAAATTTGCATTTCAAAACCATGCATTTAAGCATCTTAGTTTAATAAATGAGTTGCTGGACATTTATTCAACTCATCTTAGTTTTAATTAATAAGTGTTTTTGTTGAACTTTATTTAATAAGTGTTGTTCTTAATTAATCTAGTTCCTAGGATTATTTATTGATGCATGAGTTAAGTTCATTTAATTATGCTTCTTTAATTAAACTAGTTGCTGGAATAATTATTGCATATATGTTTTAGTTCATTTATTTAAGTAAGTTTAATGTTTGTTATGATTAATAAGTGTTTTCATTTGTTTAATAAACTCATTTTAATGTGTTTATTGCAGGTGACTTTTTAGCTTATAGTGGTTACAATTCAAGGCTGTTACACATTTAATTAAGTGGTTGTTCAAGTTCTTTTGAGTTACAATTAAAGGAGCTGCTATAAAGGGAGCTTAAAATCATTAAAGGAGTTTTTAAAGAGCATTTTATGCCCTTTAAAATTCAGCAGCAACTCTTCCACTTCCAGCCGTTTTTGGAGCTTTGAAGAGAAATTAATCAAGCCTTTGAATGTCATTAAGGAGCTGGTTAAGAGATGGTGACTATTCAACTAGCCAAGGACAACTCAAGAGTCATTGGACAACTCAAGAGTCATTGTCTAAGCCATTAAAGACATTCAAATCAGCTGAATTAAAGTGATTTTATGGAAGGAGTTATTTGGTTCAAAGAATAAGAAAAAACATCAGTTTTTTATGGCATATTAAGTGGATGTTTTTGACCATTCGGTTACCTTGTTTTATCATTATAAATAGATGTAATCAGCCATAGAGAAGGAGAACTTTTTGCTGAATATAGATGAAATATTTGAATTGTGAGCTATCCAATTCTCTTTGTTCTTACGGAATTGATTTGACTTATCAAGCTTAGCTTGTGGCGTCTATCCATTTCTTGTTTTCGAACTTATCACTTTCATAGTGTGGCGTTCATCATATACCAAGGTTCCTATCATTCTTGATAGTGGGTCTAGGTCTTTTCTTTGTTGTTTTCCTATACTGTCATTCACCTAAGAGCTACTTTGAGTCTCGGGTCAACAACTTCTATTGTTGGTTCATTCTCAGCCCTTAGCCAAATTTTTCCATTCGTTGTTAAACCCATTTCCCTTTTAAACGTTTGTTTGTAGCCTTTCTTCTATCTTGAAACAAACTTAGCCTTACTCAAATTCACGATCGAGCAAACACTAACAACTCGAATCAATCACAAAATGAGTTCGTATCAAAATGGAACGAATTAGTGACACTAAAATTTATAAACTCAAATGATCTTTCCAGAATCTTATTCAAAATTAGAATGCATAATCCAATGCCGGGATCAAATGTAGAAGTGGATCTTACTTGTTCACAATGGTTTTCCATACTTGGTAATAAAGGATGCATCAGAATCAAATCAAATTGATAATCAAAATTTATCAAGGAGTCCTCCAAATGATCATGTAATCTAAGTTCCACTCGATCAATCTTACTTAAACATGCAGAATTTATATAGCAAGGCAGATTTGAGACACCATCTTCAAATTCAAATGCACTAACCATTTTACATGCCATCGTCTTATCACATATTCGGATCAAAAGAAAATTAAACAAGCATGCCTTTAAACATTCATATGTCTCGATTCTGTTAAACAAAAATAAACAACATTCTCCACAATCAAAAATTTGATTTTGTCTTAACAAGCCAACAAGATTCACACGTCTCGTTTTCAAACTTAGTGACAAAGCATCATACAAGCAACGATTGTTTACTTGGTCATTCAAACAAAATTTACAATGCTTGCCTTCTCTCAAAGATGAACCAGAATAGCGAACTCCAGGGTTGAACACACGATATTGTTCACTCGTTCCAAAATGCAGTGTGAATTTCTTAATTACCAACAATTCACACAAGTGGAACAAAAAGAATTTGAGCATGCATATGTTCAAACATTCATACATCGTAAATCTCATTCGAATAGACTTGTTCAGACATGGGGAATTTACGCAAAAAAAAACAGAAAATTCAAATTATCACCACATACAAGTAGACTAAGCGTTTTTCACATGCAAACTTTTTATCATAAGAGTTCAAAATTTGTTTGTGCGGATTTATTCGTACTTCAGTAAAATTCTTGCCAATACCATACTCATCAATAGGAAAACACTTCTTACCACTATGGAAGGTGTAATCACCATCATTCAGAATATGATAATCAAACAAATCGAACTTTGTATGTGAATAATCTTTATCGCACACTATCACACTTTGTTCATGCTGATCTAATTGAACGCCTTCAATAAAATTGCCAACAACAAACTTATCATAGAAAAAACTTTTCAAAGCACTAGTTGAAACAAAATCATAAATAATAGATGAACGAAAATTAACCAATTCAATGGGAAAAACCTTTCGCAAAAACAATTTTCAGTAATCTTGTCATAAACATGTGAGTAAATGAGTTGAAACTCGCTCAATAAGGAACCCTTACCTTGCTTACCATTAGAAATGTGACAATCATTTTTATCTTCCAACTTACCTTTTTCAATCAATTGAAAACGTCTCTCGGTAGAAAGGTAATGAAGTTGGAACCAATCCGTGGATGGAATCTTGCAAACCTGAAACAAAGAAAAATCACTTGATTTCTTTTCGTGATTATTCACTTCACTCGTTTCTTTTACAGACTCTCTTTGTTTTTCACTTGATTTCTTTTCAAGCTCTCTTTCAATTTCTTTTTTCGCTTTTTCTTTTTCAATTTTTTTTTCATTCTCAATTTCTTTTTCAATTTTCTTTTCTTCATTTTTTCTCTCACTTTTTCGATTTCTTTTTCTTTTTCGTTTTCTTTTTGTTTTCTTTCAATTTCTTTTTCAATCTCTTTCTCCTTTTCTCGCTCAATGGATTGCTTCATTTTGAATTGGTCTTCTTGCACTTGTTCCGGTGTGAGCGGTGCTAAGGTGATTTTCCTTCCTTGATGCTTGAAGGAATACCTATTGGTACGTTCATCGTGAATGACCTTGCGATCCGATTTCCATGGTTCTCCTAGCAACAAATGGTAGACTTGAATAGGCACAACATCACAAAGGACTTCGTCTTGGTATCTTCCGATGGAAAATGCAACACGCACTTGTTGAGTAACTTCAAATTTGCCTTCAACACCAAGTCCTTGCAGTTGATAGGGTCGTGGATGCTTGGTAATGGCCAAGCCAAGTTTTTTTACCGTTCAAATACTAGCCATGTTTGACCTACTTCCACCATCAATAATGAGGCAACAAACTTTATCGTGGACACGGTAACGCGTGTGAAACATATCTTCACATTGTGGTTCATTTTCCAATCTTTGAAGGATTGCACTAATCTTGATGTCAATGATAGTAGATGTCAAATCTTCTTTATCTTTGTCGAATTGTCAAAATTCAGATCGCATTATCCTTTGCATTTCTTGTCTCCACATTTGGAATTCAAATTCAGAAAATTCTTCAGACATGCTTCAACAAAATATTAGAAAACAAAAGTTAAAT
The DNA here is from genome assembly GCF_007990345.1 of Gossypium hirsutum. Classification (NCBI taxonomy): domain Eukaryota; kingdom Viridiplantae; phylum Streptophyta; class Magnoliopsida; order Malvales; family Malvaceae; genus Gossypium; species Gossypium hirsutum. The sequence continues at coordinate 19,066,363 of NC_053448.1, forward strand.
TAGAAAGAAAAATAATTCTCACCACAAATCCCTCAAGTTCGCTCAAAAAGAAAAATTCACTCACTCTCGTGTTTGAACTCTCTTTTAGGCTTTTTTTCGAATGAACTCACGCTCTCTTGCCTTTTACCACTCGACCTCGTCTCACAAATTTGTAATTCGTCTCGATAGACTTAATTTGCTGCTTGAGGGTCGGTTTCAAAATGGGTTACAAGGGATAATGTCGGGTGTAGGGTAGGCTGAATAAAGAAGAAAATTGGTTTAAAGTGTGGCGTTGGGATGGGTAAATAATGGTAGGAAGGGAAACTTGATGATCGGAGTAATAAGTGATAATGATAAAAACTCGCAAGACTTTTCACTTTTTTTTCTTTCTTCTTTTTTTTAACTCGATTTTTTTGTCACTTCTTTTTTTTCCTTTTTTTTCAATTTTTTGAAATTTTTTTCTGAATTTCTTCTCTTTTTTTAAATCCAATACAATAGTAAACAAAATACAAGGAAGAGAAAAAAATTAAATTCCAACTCAAAATTTTTTTTGATTTTTTTAACTTTTTTTTACGTTACGAACCTACTCCGAGCTTTATACGAATGTCGGCACTCCTCGTTTTAGTAGCTCTGATACCAAATAATGTGATTCGGCCCAGGTTAATCGAGTCGTTTCACGTAGATGCCCGATCGTCGATAAGGAGTTTCATACCAAAAGGATGGTTTGTTTGTAATCAGCTAAAAATATGTAGTAAAGTGATGGATATAAGTTCACAAAGGGGTAAGTAGGATATGGATAGGTTTGACAACAAGGGGATGGAGAAAGATAGCTAATTTGTTTGGCTCGGTTTAAGGATAAAATAATAAAGATAAAATATAAGATATTCAGTGGGGATGGATAAGTGAACTTAAACACCAGAAACGATTCAACACTAAAGAGTGTCACCCCGATTTCTATTTGTTTAAGGTGGATTTGCGGAATTGTAGAAGGGTTGAACGCCACACCAATGCAAGGTGATAAGTTCAAAAGAGAACGATAGACGCCACTAGCACGCTAGATAAGTCAGATCGAGACTCGTACGAAATAGGATAGGAGGAAACCTCTCAATCAAGTTTTCAATAATCAAATTATGTAACCTTTTACAATAAACAAAATAAACTATTTATAGGCTCTCTAATGCCTATTAAAATTCAGCTACTAATGTGTTCACACAACAATTAAAAATGTTCACACTTCAAGCATTAAATCTCTGTTCATGGATAGTGTAAGTTCATGCATGGTTGAATAATCATGTTTCTTCCCAAAACCCGTTCATGCATGCTTAACCAATAAGAAAGCTTCCTTGTTCCATGAATGTGCATCTTCAATTCATATCCAACCCCTCTTGGACGAATGCTAGGTGCATGGGTCATGCATCTCTCTTAATTAAAGCTTTAATGATGGGCTGCTTCATCAATGGAAGCATGTACCTTGTAAATTCGTTCTCCCCTTTGTACATGCACATTATACATTCAATGTGATGAATTAAGGTAATATTCCCTCCCGTTGTGATGTGATCCGGCTCGGATTAATTGAGTCGAGTTCACTTAAGTTGCCCGATCATCGACGAGAAGTTCGTTCGAAATTGTTTTAAGATGAAGATTGTTTTTAGTTTAAGCGGAAGACTTTTAAAAGGGTTCAAAAGATAGGCTAAATTCGGATATTTTGTAGGTTCGGTTTAATAAGAAAAGAAATAAAGTTTATATTTAATAATTAGGATGGAGATGAAAAAAATGAACTTAAGTATTAAGAACGATTCAATACTATATAAAGTATTGCCCCGGGACTTATATTGCTTAAGGTGGGTTTAATGGAAGTCGAAAATGGACCTTGACCCGTTACCTATAGAGAGGTAGGAACCAAAGGTATAAAAAGGTGGATGAACGCCACACCAGGATGGTGATAAGTTCAAAAGAGAACGATAGACGCCACTAGCACGCTAGATAAGTCAGATCGAAACTCGTACGAATTTAGAGAGGAGAAAACTCACTCTTTGAACAAAGTTCATTCAAATGATCAAAAGTCAAAAGTCAAAAGTCCCTTACAAATGAAATCAACAAACTATTTATACTAGTTTCTTATGCTAACCGAATAGTCCATTCATGAACTTAATGATTAAGTAATGAACCTAAATTAAGACATGAACCTTCTAGAAAAATGACCAATGGTGTCCTTGTCCATGTTCGGCCGAATGGTACTTCAATGGGCAGCTTCATGGCTAAGCAAATGAACTTGAAGGCTTGGTGAATGTATGGGAGAGCAATGGACATGTCTAGGTTCGGCCAAGGTGTGAATGGACACTCCAAGAGATGCCTTTTGGCCGAATAGGTACTTAGGAGATCAATGGACAGCAACCGATGCATGTAAGTGAATATTCATGCATTCTTCCATTCATTGTATTAAATTATTCATGCATCATCCTTACGTTCATTGAACCAGCCCATTCATGAATCATCTTTAATTGTGTTCCCACATCATGCATTGTAGGTAGACGTTCATGCACCTAGCTTGAATGAATCTCCACATTCGGCTGTACCTAAAAACACACATGAACTTAATTAATTTCAAGCAAATTCAACTGAACTAAATTAAAGTATAATGTGAACATCCTAAATAACATTTAGACAACTTAAATATTAACAAATCATAACACATAAATTCGGCTGGACAAATTTAAAACATGTAATAATTTAGACAAATTAAATGACATCTAGACACCTTTAATTCAGCCAAATCAAGACATATTAAACACTTGTAATAAATTAAGACATATTTAAAAGCTGTAATGAAACTTATTTACATGCTTATTTAAATGGTCTAAAACTCCAGCAAATAAAATTAATTTAGCTAAAAGCTAATAATGAGCTGAATTGAATTTAAACCAAGCTCAAACGAGCTGAATTAAGCTCATGTGAGCTAAAATAAAATTCGGTGAGCTGAACCAAGCTAAATGGAGCTTGAGGAGCTGAATTCAAGCTGAAATCAAGGGCATCCTTGGCCAGGGTCATATCATTCCCCCCTTCTTTAGAACGACTTGTCCTCAAGTCGAGCCATTGGTTCACTCGATCGCAACAACTTTTACTTAGCTTTCCTCGGTCGAACGGGATGGATTGGAATTGGGACAACTGAAAGGAATAACCATGAGTTAACAAGAATGGTTTCAAATAAATTTGTAATCCAAATGCAAGCAAAATAGAATAAGAAAATCCCATGGGAGTGGACAGATGCAAAGCAACATGTTCACAACCATGCAAACAAACTAATTTACTCGTTAATGCCTCGTCAATTATTCGAAACGAAAATGAACATGTTCTAAGGCAATCAAATGTCTCAAATCGTTTCCACAAGTCATAACCAATATGTGAATAACGAATCAAATCAACAAAACAATCTTTGGCACCACCTAAAGAGAACAACGATGTTTCAAAAAGTTCATGAGCCTTACCTTTAAAAGTAGTAAAACAAAGATCATTTTTAAATAAAGCTGAACAGTTAAACACATCACAATTTAAATTCCTTGCAACAACCAATTCTTCAACAAAAATTTTATTACCAACCGAATAGGGCAGAGAAATTTTAAAGTTATCGTAAGTCATACCTTGTTTACCTCGAGGGATGGAAAAACAAGGATCATTTTTACCTTTGTCGATCATAAAAAATCTTCTCTCCTCGGAAATGTAGTCTAATCGAATCTCTGTGGCTGAATTAACCTTAACGAAATGAAATGCGAACTTCAAATACAACCACAAAAATGGATTAAGGAATGAATTTAAATTGAAATCAAATTTTTCATACCTCAGTTCCTTATTCAACACCCAATTATCAAAACAATAGAAATTGTTCACACAAAATTGATGAAGCTTGACTTTCCCATAAAACGAACCAAAATAGATTCCGGGTTTAAAAACTTGATTTTGAGTATTCATGCCAAAATGTAGCAAAAATTTTATTAAACCAAACACGTTAAACCAATGGGATTTTTGCATACACAGGGACAAACAATTAAAACTTTTTACATTCATCAATTCATACTTGCACAAATTCATGGATTTTCCACAAAGCGTTAATTGGTGCACAAAATTGTCACAAATGAAGAATTTAATCGCCTTTCGTGAAAAACCGTCATCACGCAAAATTAAACCTTTGGTTTGTTGATTGGAACAAAAATCAACCACATTCAGGGAGTAGCAATTAATTAGACCAAAATAAGGAGAGCGTTTAGAAATTAAGTCACTAAAAAGTATTTCAACAATTTTCAAACCTGGGGGTCGTGACTCGATCGTTAACATTTCCTCACCTCTCTTACCTTTGAACTCTTGGGGCACGTTTTCATCTTCAACCTTACCTATACTGACCATATGAAAATGTCTTTCATCGGAAAGGTAGTGAAGTTGAAAATTATCGTTTGATATCTCGGGCACCTGGAAAGAAGAAACAGAACAAGAACAAGTTTCATATGGATTAGTCGAAATGCTCCTCACTTTTTCTGGTTCGTTTATCTCTTTTTCTCTCGTTTCTTTTCTAATCTCAACTTTTTTTTTCTCTTTTCATTTCCTCTCTCATTTTCACTTTTATTTTCGACCTCACTCTCTTTTTGGATTTCTTTTTCTTTTTCAATCTTTTCTTCTTTTCTTTTGATTTCTTTTTCTCGCTCGCACTCTTGTACAATCTCAATTTCTTTTTCGAATTCTTTCTCTTCATTTTCTTTTTCTCTCACTTTTTCGATTTCATTACAATGTGCAGTTGACAAGAAAGAATCAAAAATATAATCATTTGCCCCAAAGGAAGAGAAAATATTTTCATAGGCTTCTCGTCCATTTCTTCGGGAACAATCCTCCGGGAAGGACTTCTTTGAGTCATACGAGGAATAACTCGTCCTCTCTCGTTCATCATGTCGAAAAGTCACAAGCTCTAAGCTCTCGCGTCTTGAATTCCTTGACGAATAGGAATCTCGATAAGAATCTCTTAGCGAGTAGTCTTTGGACGCGTATCGCCGTGATGATCTCGACTCTGTTTCTCGACTTGGTGGATTTTGTTTTCGTCTGGCTCTTTCCTCCACTCGATCCAATCGATCATGCAATTTATCAAAATTTGATTTCACAATTCTACGTATCTCTTGCTTCAAATATTGGAAATCTGATTCGGAAAATTCTTGTGACATGATTTTTTTTTAAAAAAAATGATTAAAATAAAATAGAAAGTAAATACCTCACCACAAAAATCTCACGTTTCACTCACAATAAAAATTGGATAACACTCCACTCGTGTTTACACTCGTTAAATGACTTTTGCTCGCTCTAATGTACTCACCACTCGTGCCTTTTTCCGCTCGTCTCACTCTCGTGAATTCGTATTTTGTTTCAAGAAGACTTATTGTGGCTTAGAGGGTCGGCTTCAAATGGGTTACAAGGGATAACGTCGGGTGTAGGGTAGGCTAAACAAAATAAAATCAAGGCTAAGTGTGGCTTAGAAGATGAATAGAAAAGAATGCCAAACTTACAAACTCGAAACACTTTTTTTTTATATCGAAATTTTTTTTTTTAATTGCGTGAAATTTCACTACGGGGGATATAAAAGGGTGTAGAATGAGATTTTGGAAAAATTTCTATTGAAGTGTCTCCAGACTTTTTTTTTTACGGATCTTTCACGTTCTTTTCGTCCGCACCTAAACCGTATGCAATTTTTTTTTCTTTTCAATTTTTTTTTTCAATTTTTTTTTCGAACTCTTTTTTTTTACGTACCTATTTCAAATTGACTTCGAGTGCTCGTACTTCTCGTTTTTACCAGCTCTGATACCAAATGATGTGATCCGGCTCGGATTAATTGAGTCGAGTTCACTTAAGTTGCCTGATCGTCGACGAGAAGTTCGTTCGAAATTGTTTTAAGATGAAGATTGTTTTCATTTAAGCGGAAGACTTTTAAAAGGGTTCAAAAGATAGGCTAAATTCGGATATTTTGTAGGTTCGGTTTAATAAGAAAAGAAATAAAGTTTATATTTAATAATTAGGATGGAGATGAAAAAAATGAACTTAAGTATTAAGAACGATTCAATACTATGTAAAGTATTGCCCCGAGACTTATATTGCTTAAGGTGGGTTTAATGGAAGTCGAAAATGGACCTTGACCCGTTACCTATAGAGAGGTAGGAACCAAAGGTATAAAAAGGTGGATGAACGCCACACCAGGATGGTGATAAGTTCAAAAGAGAACGATAGACGCCACTAGCACGCTAGATAAGTCAGATCGAAACTCGTACGAATTTAGAGAGGAGAAAACTCACTCTTTGAACAAAGTTCATTCAAATGATCAAAAGTCAAAAGTCAAAAGTCCCTTACAAATGAAATCAACAAACTATTTATACTAGTTTCTTATGCTAACCGAATAGTCCATTCATGAACTTAATGATTAAGTAATGAACCTAAATTAAGACATGAACCTTCTAGAAAAATGACCAATGGTGTCCTTGTCCATGTTCGGCCGAATGGTACTTCAATGGGCAGCTTCATGGCTAAGCAAATGAACTTGAAGGCTTGGTGAATGTATGGGAGAGCAATGGACATGTCTAGGTTCGGCCAAGGTGTGAACGGACACTCCAAGAGATGCCTTTTGGCCGAATAGGTACTTAGGAGATCAATGGACAGCAACCGATGCATGTAAGTGAATATTCATGCATTCTTCCATTCATTGTATTAAATTATTCATGCATCATCCTTACGTTCATTGAACCAGCCCATTCATGAATCATCTTTAATTGTGTTCCCACATCATGCATTGTAGGTAGACGTTCATGCACCTAGCTTGAATGAATCTCCACATTCGGCTGTACCTAAAAACACACATGAACTTAATTAATTTCAAGCAAATTCAACTGAACTAAATTAAAGTATAATGTGAACATCCTAAATAACATTTAGACAACTTAAATATTAACAAATCATAACACATAAATTCGGCTGGACAAATTTAAAACATGTAATAATTTAGACAAATTAAATGACATCTAGACACCTTTAATTCAGCCAAATCAAGACATATTAAACACTTGTAATAAATTAAGACATATTTAAAAGCTGTAATGAAACTTATTTACATGCTTATTTAAATGGTCTAAAACTCCAGCAAATAAAATTAATTTAGCTAAAAGCTAATAATGAGCTGAATTGAATTTAAACCAAGCTCAAACGAGCTGAATTAAGCTCATGTGAGCTAAAATAAAATTCGGTGAGCTGAACCAAGCTAAATGGAGCTTGAGGAGCTGAATTCAAGCTGAAATCAAGGGCATCCTTGGCCAGGGTCATATCACTTTGGACGTTCATGAATCCACCCATACATGTATAGGAGCTAATTGGTCAAATTGAGGTGTGAATGGCTTAGATGCTGCCTTGGGAATACGATCGGCCAAGCTTGTGCTTTAAGTTGCTGGACACCTTTTGGCCAAATAGGTGCCTTGGGGAGCCAAATAGATCAGCCACCATTCATTGAAAGAGGCCTTACATGCACCGTCCCATACATTGAACCTATCATGCATGAACCTTGTTTAATTACTCTCCAAATTCAGCTCACCTACAAAAACACATGAACCAAAATTAAATCACATAAAATTCAGCTGAACAAACATTAATATAATTTAGACACACTAATTAAACATAAATTAAATTTGACAAATTTAATAAAGTCTTAACAAGACATATTAAATTCGGCCAAGACACATTTAAAACATGTAATAAGTCAAAACATAATTATAAGCTGTAGTAATTTAAGCTAAATTAATAAATTACTTAATTTATTCAGACATTAAAATAAATGAGTTGAAATAAACTTAAGCCAAGCTCAAACGAGCTAAAGTAAGCTAAATTGAGCTCAAACGAGCTAAATTAAGCTCATGTGAGCTAAATCGAGCTGGGAAAAACTAAGATTGAGCTTGTTGAGCTGAGATTGAGCTTCATCTTGCACTTGGGGCCCTCGTGTTTAGGCCAATCATGATAGCAACGAGTGGTGCCACAACATGATGCGATTGAGATCACATCAGAATATATTTTGGGATTTAATGTATTTGTGATTCATGTAGGTACAACCGAATGTGGGAATACCATTAAAGATGATTCATGAACGGGCTGGTTCAATGTATGTTCAGGTGCATGCATGACTACCTACAACGAATGGTTACCTTAAGGATGATACATGAGTGGTTCATTACATTGAATAGGAGAGTGGATGAATGTCCATCTACATGCATCGGTTGCTGCCCATTAATCTCCTATGTACTTATTCAGCCAAAAGGTATCTTTTGGAGTGTCCATTCACACCTTGGTCGAACCTAGACAAGGCTATTGGCCTCCCATGCATTCACCAGCCACCAAGTTCATTTTCTTAAACATGAAGCTGCCCATTGAAGATCCATTCAACCGAATTTAGACAAAGCTTTAAGGGATACATTTCTAGATTAGTTTAATACATTTAAAGCCGAATTACTTAGTCTTTAAGTTTGTCCATCTTGTCCATTCGGCTATCATATAAAAATTATAAATAGTTTATTTCTCTTTGTAAAAAGGTTAGACATTTTTTATTATTAAAACTTGATTGTGAGGTTACCTCCTTTCTTATTTCGTTTGAGTCTCGTTCCGACTTATCTAGCTAGCTAGTGGCATCAACCCGACTCTTTGAACTTATCACCATTCTGGTGTGACGTTCATCCATCATTTTATACCTTTGGTTCTTACCTCAATATAGGTAATGGGTCAAGGTCCATCTTCGATATTCCATTAACCCACCTTAAGCAATATAAGTCCCGGGGCAATACTCTCTATAGTATTGAATCGTTCTTGATACTGAAGTTCACTTTTCCATCTCCATCCTATTTATTAAATATAAACTTTATTTCTTTTCTTATTAAACCGAACCCACAAAATATCCAACTTTAGCCTATCTTTTGAACCCTTTTAAAAGTATTCCTGATACGATCCACCCTCGGGAACGGCCATTGTTTCAGCCTACAAGCGAGGCTCGTCGTTTTTACAAGCTGGACGTAGCTCAATTATATTTTTGTGGAGCTTCATTTATCTCATTTCCAGCTCCTTCAAGTTCAATGAGCTCGAACCAGCTCAATTTCAGCTCAATATCTTTAAGACCTTTATTATAGTAGCTGAAATAATTATTTGCGTCATTTAATTAGTTTATTACAACTCAATTAATTTTAGTTGTTTGCATAATTTAAAATCTGGACAAATTTAATTTTTGCATCTTAATTGAGTTATTTTTACATGTCATTAGTTTGTCTTAATTTTTACAACTTACTAATATGTTTTATGCATTTTTAATGAGTCAAATTTCATTACATGTTTTAATGTGTCTTGTCCAAACTAAATTATATGTGCAGATTTTTAGTGCCGAATTAATGTGTTTAACTTGTCAAAGTTTTATTTTAATTATGTTCAGCTAATATTACATTAATTTGAGCTCATTCATGTTTTATGTAGGTTGGCCGAATGTGGATGGAGCATTTAAGCTTGGTGCATGCACAATAGATTCAATGAACCTGGAGATACATGCATCAAATTGGAGAGCTGAATTTGGCATTCCTAGGTGACTATTCGGTCAAGAGAGCTAATGTTTCCAACTCCAAAGCTGTCAATTAATCCTTTCACATCTACTGGATGCATCTTGGCTTTTCGGTTCCATGTGTTCACACTCTATGACTCTTCAATGTTGAGCTTTCACACTTGAATTGGCTGCTCATTACCCTCTTAATTGCTGGTCACTTTTCAGCCAAAAGTTGCAACATAAATGAGCTAATTTATGCCCATTGGCCGAACCTAGCTATCCATGCATCATCCAAGTTTTTCCAAGTCCAATGCTTCATCTAGAAGGTGTCTAATGGAGCTCCGTGTTCAGCCGAATCTAGCTAGTTCATTTAAGTGATTCATTTGCTTAATTTTTAAGGAATGTAAGTGACCATTCGGCTAACTTAGGTGTTGCTTATAAATAGCTGAAATGTTACTTTGTAAAGGACTTTTTTGAACCTTTAACGAATTGCTGTCAAAATTTAGAGAGGATTCTTCTCTTAAATTTCATCCAAAAACTTCGTTGACTTATCTAAGTAGTTAGTGGCGTCAACTGTTTTTGTTCAATCGAACTTATCACGTTTACGTGTGGCGTTCAACCCAAATTATACCAAGGTTCCTATCTGATCTAGATAGTGGGTCGAGGTTTCCATTTTAGTTTTCAAAATCAACTTTAGAACCTATAAGTCTCGGGTCAACCCTTAACAAAGAGTTGGTTCATTCTTGTTCTCAAGTTACCGTTTTAAAATTCAAACACCAAGTTTTTCTATTCTTTCATAGCCAAACCTTATACATTTAATTAACCTTCTTTCATAAACCTATCCATTGACACCCATAAGCCCTATTTAGCCTAAATCTGACTTCAATTCAAACTCAAACGATTTGATACGATCTCGGTTTAGTAGTTGAACCCGAGTCGTTTAGTTCCCGATCGTAAACGAAGAAGTATATTAGACAAGAAGAAGATAGAATATATTTGAGTTCAAAGAAGTAAAGTAAGTCCGTGCAAAGTTGGATGTGGATTTGGTTTAAGTCGAAATGGTATGACTAGAATGGTCGAGTTCGGTTTAGGATTAATTAAGAAATGGTATTTGGTTTTGGTACATTTTGGTATTTGGGAATTGGTACGAAATGGTAATGGTTCAAAAAGGTCAAGAGTGCAACACTAAAGAAAAGTGATACGAGTCACAAAAGCCCAAATTCTTGAAGGTGAGGCCCAATAAGCAAATTCCCAGCCCAATCAAGAAATCCATCCATACTTAGTTGAAAATCAGGCCAAATTGTCAAAGTGGCCCAAGTTGTAAAGTTTTATTTTTATTTTTATTTATTTATTTATTTATTTACTTAGTTTAAATTTTTATGTCAATATTCAGTCCAAGAGTCCCAAATAAAATGACCTTTGACCGAATTTCCATATTAAAATAATTAGGAGTTTTTTTATTTTAGTTTTCTAATTAGATTAGGACTAGTTATAAGGCCTATTTAAAGGCATGACTGTCCACCTTGTTAAACACTTATCATTATTATTAAAATTTCAGATTTGTTGAGAGTAGAATTTTCTTTGAGTTTTCTCCAAGATTTCTCTCTTGAGTTTTCTTTAGAAGTTGTTTTAACAATCTTTTGATTGTGGGAGCCATCTTCAACCTTCTTCTTTCCATTGATATTCTTTGGAGGGGAGATTAGAGCCGTTTGAAGGGATTTGTGAAATCTTTCGGGATTTCAAGGATCTTTAGGACTTTCTTTATTTCTTGCTGTTTCGTTTTATTTCTTTATTCCTACTTATGCCGATTCTTTATCTCATTTGTTTGCTGTTCTTTTTGTGTCTTTCCAGCCATATTCAACTCAAAGAATTGAATTAAATCATCATTCATTTGCAGCAAAGAGTCGTTCTCAAAAAACCCCCAATTCCTAGGGTTTGGCCGATTGGATCTCTTTCAATTTGGGAATCAATTGATTGCTGGAAATTGGGCATTCTTGGCCGAATCAATTCCTTGGCAGATTTGCATCTTTTCTTTCTTCTCAATTTCGTTTGATTCATCAATTCTATTTCTTTTCTTCTTGCTGCTCTTTTAATTGAATTTGGGAATTTTAAATTCAAATCTGATTTGGTTTAATCTTAATCTTTGTTTCTGTTTTCAGATCTATTTGTCTAGGACCTTTCGTAGGAGCTTCTCGTGACTTGGCAACTCGATCTTGGTCCGCGCGCATTCTTGTATCAAAAAGTGTCGATCCGAAACTTATAGGACCTAAATGAGTTGGGAATGGTTGATAAGGACCTTGACCCGATACTTAGGAAAGTATGAACCAAAGGTATCAAAGGTGAACGCCACACTCGGGTTTAGGGAGTGATAAGTTCGAAAGAAAGACTCGGAAAGACGCCACTAGAAGCTAGATAAGTCTTACGGGTCTCGAACGAAATTTGAGAGAAAATGCCTTACAAATTTGGCAGCAATTCGTTACTTAAAATGTCAAAAGTCCTTTACAAAGTAAAATTTCAGCTACTTACAAGCAACACCTAAGCTAGCTGAATGGTCACTTACATTCCTTAAAAATTAAACAAAATGAATCACTTAAATGAACTAGCTAGATTCGGCTGAACATGGAGCTCCATTAGACACCTTCTAGATGAAGCATTGGACTTGGAAAAACTTGGATGATGCATGGATAGCTAGGTTCGACCAATGGGCATAAATTAGCTCATTTATGTTGCAACTTTTGGCTGAAAAGTGACCAGCAATTAAGAGGGTAATGAGCAGCCAATTCAAGTGTGAAAGCTCAACATTGAAGAGTCATGGAGTGTGAACACATGGAACCGAAAAGCCAAGATGCATCCAGCAAATGTGAAAGGATTAATTGACAGCTTTGGAGTTGGAAACATTAGCTCTCTTGACCGAATAGTCACCTAGGAATGCCAAATTCAGCTCACCAATTTGATGCATGTATCTCCAGTTCATTGAATCTATTGTGCATGCACCAAGCTAAATGAATCTCCACATTCAGCTCACCTTGCTAAATGAACCCCCACATTCGGCCAATCTACATAAATAGGAAGAACTAAGATTAATGTGGTATTTACCTGAACTAAATTAAGAATAAAAATAAGTGATACGAGATCAAAGGCCCGACAAATGCGTTCCAAACTAAATGGGACCATCCAGGAGTTTGTTAGTAAGGCCTTAGATGCGTACACAAAAGAAAGGGAAAATCAAGATTTCAAATATTGGGAATCTTGGTCCAAGACACCAAATCTTGCAGCCAAAGCGCATTGGATCTCCATTACGAGCATCAACGATTCAATTTCGGTAGGAGATGGATCACAAGCCCAAATTCTTGAGGGCAAGGCCCAATAAGAAGATTCCAAGCCCAATCAAGAAATCCACCCATACTTAGTTGAAAATCAGGCCAAATTGTCAAAGTGGCCCAAGTTGTAAAGTTTTATTTTTATTTATTTATTTATTTATTTTACTTAGTTTAAATTTTTATATTCAGTCCAAGAGTCTTTTATTCATATTAAAATAATTAGGAGTTTTTTTTTAGTTTTAGTTTTAGTGTTCTAATTAAATTAGGAAAACATTTGAAAGGCCTATTTATATGGCTTGGCCAGCCACCCTACATTACATTACAATTACATTGAAAATTTCAGATTTGATTTGAGTGAAAATTCTCTGAGTTCTTCAAGGATTTTCTCTTGAGTTTTCTTTAGAAATTGTTTTAACAATCTTTTTGATTGTGGGAGCCATCTTCAACCTTCTTCTTGCCATTGATATTCTTTGGAGGGGAGATTAGAGCCGTTTGAAGGGAGTTGTGAGATCTTTCGGGATTTCAAGGCTTCTTAGGACTTATCTTTTAATTTCTTACTGTCAATTCTTTCTTTATTTCTGCTTGTGCCGAATCTTTATCTAATTTATTTTCTGTTCTTATTGTGTTTTCAGCCTTTTTCTATCTTAAGGAATTAGCCCAAAAATCCCCAATTTCTAGGGTTCTTGCCGATTCATCCATACTCTTTTTGGGAGAAATTAGATTGCCGAAATTTGGGGAAAACTATCTGGGTGTTCAATTGGGCAGAATCGCAATCTCTTCTAGGGTTTCAAGATTCCTTATTAACACTTATTTCTATTCTCTATTTGATTCTTTACTGTTTTGGAGATTTTATTCCAGATCTGAAAATTCAAAAATCTAATCTTTTAATTTTCTGTTTCGTTTCAGATCTAATTGTTTAGGGTTTTCGTAGGAGTTTCTCGTGACTTGGCAACTCGATCTTGGTCCGCGCGCAACCCCGTATCATTTGGTATCAGATTTTGGGCGTTTTGGGTGTTCTTGGTTGATTTCTAAACTGATCTCTATTTTTTAAATTACAAACAGCAGTTTTACCCAGAAAAATTTTCGAAAAAAATTCATTTGAGTGGGTAAACGTTTTCTGATTGATCTGAAATTTTACATACATATTTTTGGCACTGTTATTGAATATAAAAAAATATTTCCCGCAAAAAAATAAGTCGAAAAAGTCAAAAAATTGAAAAAATACGAAATCTAATAAAAAATTAAAAAAATATTCAGCGGGTTGAATTTGGTGCCCAAATTTTCCAGATCAAAAATTCAATATTTGAAGACATTCCAGATTTAATTTTGTGATTTTTTGAGATCGGGAACACCTCGAACGAAGTTGTCAAATTACTCCGCAGTTTTTCGGGTTTTCTGTTTTCAACAATTTTTATTGATTCTTAGCTGTAGGTTTTCATTTGTTTGCTTTTTATTCTCCCTTTACAATATCTAACACCTTCTTGTTTTTTGTGTTAGTAGGATTTAAATGTGTGCCCAATTCTTCCTCGGTGCAACACGAATCAATTGGTGTCTCATCAGTTTTTGGCATCCTAGTGCACATTAGGATTCTTTGGTAGATCGGTTCATCCACTCTCTAATTGGTTGATATAAACTTTGATAAAGAACTCACAAGATTGAATTCTACCTCATTGAGAATTTGAATTTTCTTTTTGAGTGATTAACGGTGAGGTTTGCTAACTTTTATTTTTGAGTGTTGAGTGTTTTGCAGATTTTAAAAAAAAATGTCTACAGGTGATAATTAATGGTGACATATTTAAAAAATTCCAACAACAGTTGGATGAACAGGCTGCTGCTCTTCGAGCTTGGACTGCTACCATCAATGAGGTGCGATTGAATCAAGAACCTCATCCAATCAAAGAAGATAGGGATAACCAACCCTAAAGGCGCGGCCCTCGACGTGTCACTAGAATGGATGATGATTTTCATGATCGTGGGCAACCTTCTTTGGCAAAATCGAAATTCACAATTCCCCAATTTCGTGGTAAGAATGATCCTGACGCTTATTGTGAATGGGAATCTAAGATTGAACTTATGTTTCGGTATTATAAATGTCTGGATGATGAAAAGGTAGCGTTAGCAACACTGGAATTTTCTGATTATACATTAAGTTGGTGGACTCAACTTGGGGTAAATCGCCATCGGAATTATGAAGGTGAGATTTCGACATGGGATGAGTTGAAACAGATTATGCGTAAAAGGTTTATTCCACCTCACTACTATAGAGAAATTAAAACAAAGCTGAGAAGACTTATCCAAGGTAGTAGGACGGTGGATGAATATTTTAAAGAGATGGAGATGCTCATTTAGAGAGCTAACATGGAGGAGGATGAAGAAACAACTATGGTTCGATTCATTGATGGTTTGAACAGGCCGATAGCTAATACATTGAGGCTACAAACTTATATTGATTTGGAAGAAGCAGTTCACAAAGCCATTGAGATCGAGCAACAATTAAAGGAACAAAGGTTTGGGTCATTCTCTACTTCACAATATTACCGAGGTAACAATTCCAATTCTGATTTTAAGAGTTCAAAACCACCTTTTGTTACTAATAAGTCTTCTTTGAGTAACAAGCAGTCAGATTGGAAAAAAGGGGCTCCTGCTAAAACGCAAACACCTTCTAAGCAGCCCAATTTAGGTGATTCGAGTGTGAAGAGGACTCGTGAGGTTGAATGTTTTAAGTGCAAAGGGCGTGGTCATTATAGTAGGGAATGCCCTAACACGAGATTCCTTCTTCTAAAAGATAATGGTGAGTATACTTCTGACTCTGATAAAACAGATCCAGATATGCCAGAACTTGTTGATGACAGTGATAATGGCGAAGAGTTGGTTGAACCACCCAGAGAAGGAGACTTTGCTGATTTTCAATGCCTTGTAGTTCGTCGAACCCTTAACATTCAGATGAAAGATGATGATAGCCAAAGGGCCAATATTTTCCATTCTCGGTGTTTTATTAAAGGTAACTTATGTTCACTCATTATTGATAGTGGTAGTTGCTCAAATGTGGTGAGTAGCTATTTGGTTGATTCTTTAAAGTTACCTTGCACCAAACACCCTAAGCCATATCACCTTCAGTGGCTTAATGAATGTTCCGAAGTTAAAGTTACGAAACAGTCCTTGGCCACTTTTAAACTCGGCAATTATGAAGATGAAGTATGGTGTGACGTAGTCCCAATGCATGCGGCACATTTGCTCCTTGGACGACCTTGGCAATTTGACCGCGATGTTACACACCAAGGTAAACTTAATCGATACTCCCTTGTATTTAAAGGTAAGAAATTCACTTTTGCTCCTTTAAATCCTACTGATGTATATAAAGATCAATTGAGGATGATAAAATTTTGTGAGGGGGTAAGGGAGAAAGAGCAAGTACAAAAGACAGAGAGAAAAGAGGCTAATAGTAGTGGAAAAAGTCAAAATTTAAAAAGCCCAAAGGTGAGTGAACCCTCTAGTGGTAAAATGAGCGAAAAAAATCTTTTGGCAACAAAAAAAGATGTGAAGAGAGCCCTACTTAATAAACAGCCTTGTATCCTTGTGAGGTTTAGGCAAAATTATTTATCTTTATCTAACATTAA
Organism: Gossypium hirsutum; assembly: GCF_007990345.1. NCBI lineage: Eukaryota > Viridiplantae > Streptophyta > Magnoliopsida > Malvales > Malvaceae > Gossypium > Gossypium hirsutum. Next base: position 19,082,859 of record NC_053448.1, read on the forward strand.
CGAAAATTTGCCTAGTGTGTTTCAATCTCTTTTGCAGGATTATGAGGATGTTTTTAGTGAGGCCCCTAAAGGTTTACCACCTTTACGAGGGATAGAACATCAAATTGACTTAATACCCGGAGCTTCAATCCCAAATAGACCAGCCTATAGATGCAATCCTGAGGAGACAAAGGAATTGCAAAGGCAAGTTGAGGACTTACTAGACAAAGGGTACATTCGTGAGAGCCTAAGTCCTTGTGCTGTTCCTGTCTTATTGGTGCCAAAGAAAGATGGTACGTTTCGTATGTGTGTTGATTGTCGCCCAATCAACAAGATAACGGTAAAGTATCGACACCCAATCCCTAGACTTGATGATGCTTGATGAATTACATGGTTCAATAATATTTACAAAAATTGATTTAAAAAGCGGTTATCATCAAATTCAAATGAGGGAAGGGGATGAATGGAAAACAGCTTTTAAAACAAAATTTGGATTGTATGAATGGTTAGTTATGCCTTTCGGCCTTACTAATGCACCTAGTACATTTATGAGATTAATGAATCATGTTTTAAGGCTTCAGTTGGGTAAATTTGTAGTAGTTTACTTTGATGATATTTTAATTTACTCCAAGTCATTAGATGATCATGTTTCCATGTTAGAACCGTTTTGGATATTCTGCGAACTGAAAAATTATTTGCCAACCTTGATAAATGCATATTCTGTTGTGATAAACTAATATTCTTAGGTTTCATAGTTAGTGCTCAAGGTATTCATGTCGACGAGGACAAAGTCAAGGCAATTAAGGAGTGGCCGACTCCTAAATCGATAACTGAGGTGAAATCTTTCCATGGTTTAGCTAGTTTTTATAGACGATTTGTGAAAGATTTCTCTACTATTGCTGCCCCATTGACAGAGGTTAAAAAGAAATCAGTGGGTTTCAAATGGGGTGAAACCCAAGAAAAGGCCTTTCAAACTCTAAAAGCTAAGTTATGTTCTGCTCCTTTGCTTAAATTACCTGATTTTGCTAAAACTTTTGAACTTGAGTGTGATGCTTCAGGAATTGGAATTGGCGCTGTTTTAATGCAAGATAAGCAACTTATTGCTTATTTTAGTGAGAAATTGAATGGTGCACAGTTAAACTACTCGACTTATGACAAAGAACTATTAGCATTAGTTCATGCACTTCAAGTATGGCAACATTATTTGTTGCCTAATGAGTTTGTCATACACATAGATCACGAATCTCTTAAATGGTTAAAGGGACAAGGTAAGTTGAGTAAAAGACATGTTCGATGGGTAGAATTCATTGAAACATTCCCTTATGTGATACAATATAAACAGGTAAAGTTAATGTAGTTACAGATGCTTTGTCTAGACGATATACTTTAATAACTACATTGAATGCTAAAGTCTTAGGGTTCGAACATATTAAGGAACTATATGATGATGATGCTGATTTCGGCCATATCTATAAGAATTGTGGACATACTACTTTCGATAAATTTTATCTTGTAGATGGCTTTCTTTTTCGTATGAACAGGTTATGCATACCAAAGTGTTCCATGAGAGACTTATTGATTCATGAGGCCCATAGTGGAGGTTTAATGGGACATTTTGGAGTGGCCAAAACACTGGATATCTTGCAAGAACACTTCCATTGGCCACATATGAAAAAGGATGTCGAAAAGGTATGTTCCAAGTGCATTACATGCAAACAAGCAAAATCTAAGGTAATGCCTCATGGCCTTTACACTCCTTTACCGATTCCTACTTCACCTTGGGTAGATTTATCCATGGACTTTATTCTAGGTTTGCCTCGAAATAAGAAAGGAAGAGATAGTATATTTGTTGTTGTTGACAGGTTCTCAAAGATGGCACATTTTATTTCTTGTCACAAAACAGATGATGCTACACATGTAGCAGACTTATTCTTTAAAGAGGTGGTAAGACTTCATGGCATCCCTAAAACAATTGTTTCTGACAGAGATGTCAAATTTCTTAGCCACTTTTGGAAGGTATTGTCGGGTAAGCTTGGTACTAAATTACTTTATTCCACTACATGTCACCCCCAAACTGATGGCCAAACCGAAGTAGTTAATCGGATCTTAGGGACTTTATTACGATCTGTTGTGGGAAAGAACATTAGAAATTGGGAAGAATGCCTACCGTTTGTTGAATTTGCATATAATAGATCTATTCATTCTACAACTGGTTATTCTCCATTTGAACTTGTTTATGGTTTTAACCCACTAACAGTACTTGATCTTGCGCCATTACCACTTGAACACATTGTTAATTTAGATGGTGAACAGAAAGCTGAGTTGGTGAAATCCTTACATGAGCAGGCTAGGCAACGAATAGCCAAAACATATGATGCCAACACCAACAAAGCAAACAAGGGGCGCAAACGGGTTGTCCTAGAACCCGGAGATTGGGTTTGGGTCCATATGAGGAAAGAACGATTTCCTGCAAGAAGAAAGACCAAGTTGGACCCAAGGGGCGATGGGCCTTTCCAAGTACTCGAGAGGATCAACGATAATGCCTATAAAATTGATCTACCTGGTGAGTACAATGTAAGTTCTACTTTTAATGTGGCTGACTTGTCCCTATTTGATTTTTCAGATTCGAGGTCAAATATTTTTGAGGAAGGGGGGAATGATACGAGATCAAAGGCCCGACAAATGCGTTCCAAACTAAATGGGACCATCCAGGAGTTTGTTAGTAAGGCCTTAGATGCGTACACAAAAGAAAGGGAAAATCAAGATTTCAAATATTGGGAATCTTGGTCCAAGACACCAAATCTTGCAGCCAAAGCGCATTGGATCTCCATTACGAGCATCAACGATTCAATTTCGGTAGGAGATGGATCACAAGCCCAAATTCTTGAGGGCAAGGCCCAATAAGAAGATTCCAAGCCCAATCAAGAAATCCACCCATACTTAGTTGAAAATCAGGCCAAATTGTCAAAGTGGCCCAAGTTGTAAAGTTTTATTTTTATTTATTTATTTATTTATTTATTTTACTTAGTTTAAATTTTTATATTCAGTCCAAGAGTCTTTTATTCATATTAAAATAATTAGGAGTTTTTTTTTAGTTTTAGTTTTAGTGTTCTAATTAAATTAGGAAAACATTTGAAAGGCCTATTTATATGGCTTGGCCAGCCACCCTACATTACATTACAATTACATTGAAAATTTCAGATTTGATTTGAGTGAAAATTCTCTTTGAGTTCTTCAAGGATTTTCTCTTGAGTTTTCTTTAGAAGTTGTTTTAACAATCTTTTTGATTGTGGGAGCCATCTTCAACCTTCTTCTTGCCATTGATATTCTTTGGAGGGGAGATTAGAGCCGTTTGAAGGGAGTTGTGAGATCTTTCGGGATTTCAAGGCTTCTTAGGACTTATCTTTTAATTTATTACTGTCAATTCTTTCTTTATTTCTGCTTGTGCCGAATCTTTATCTAATTTATTTTCTGTTCTTATTGTGTTTTTAGCCTTTTTCTATCTTAAGGAATTAGCCCAAAAATCCCCAATTTCTAGGGTTCTTGCCGATTCATCCATACTCTTTTTGGGAGAAATTAGATTGCCGAAATTTGGGGAAAACTATCTGGGTGTTCAATTGGGCAGAATCGCAATCTCTTCTAGGGTTTCAAGATTCCTTATTAACACTTATTTCTATTCTCTATTTGATTCTTTACTGTTTTGGGGATTTTATTTCAGATCTGAAAATTCAAAAATCTAATCTTTTAATTTTCTATTTCGTTTCAGATCTAATTGTTTAGGGTTTTCGTAGGAGTTTCTCGTGACTTGGCAACTTGATCTTGGTCCGCGCGCAACCCCGTATCAATAAGACACATTAATTCGGTCAACAATGACACTAAAATTAGCTCATTAAATTCGGTAGCTTTAAAGCAACTTTAAATCATGTAATAAAACTTGACATATTAAAAACATGCAACAAACATATTAATAAGCTGTAATAAACTAATTAAATTGACTTAAATAAATATTCAGCTATTAAATTAATGTCTAGTTGATATTGAGCTAAATTGAAAATGTTTTAGCTAAAGTTGAGCTAATTCGAGCTCATTGAGCTGAAATGGAAGTTAATTCAGCTCGTATTAAAGTGCACGGATTGCTTTTCGAGTTGGTCCAAGCTTCCTTGATGTGACCAACCAAGATCTCGCCCCAAACTTTGTCAATTAAAGCCAAAACAGCCTCTTTGAATTGTTTAGCTCGTGATCAGGTGATGGGACCTTGGGGCAACTCCAACGGCTCCTTGTTCGAGCTAGGTAGGACTTGAGGCATGGTCGTATCATGATTCTTCCCTGTTTTAATGTTCGAGCTAGGTAGGACTTGAGGCATGGTCGTATCATGATTCTTCCCTGTTTTAACGATCGGGCAACAATACGACTCGAATTCATCAACGAGGCTGGGTCACATCATTTGGTATCAGAGCTATTTAAGACAAGAAGAACGGACATTTGAGAAGAGCCAGAGTAAGTAGATTCGTGAAAAAAAATTGAAAAAAAAATCAAAAAAAATTGAAAAAAAAATTGTATACGGTCTAGGTGCGGACGAAAAGAACGTGAAAGATCCGTTAAAAAAAGAGTCTGGAGACACTTCAACAAAAATTTTTCCAAAATCACATTCTACACTCTTTTATATCCCTCTTAGTGAAATTTCACGTTATTAAAAAAAATTTAGTGTTTCGATTCATTTCATTCTAGTCATTCCTGATCAAGATTTCTTTTTCATCCCCATTCACTTATGCCACACTTAATAGCCAACAAATCGTTCTTTCAACCTACCCTACACCCTTTACATATTTTCCTTTGCAAAACCTTTGAAACCGACCCCTAAACTAGAAGATCTAGTCTGATGGAGTTTTATACGAAATCATAAGAGAAGATACGAGTGGAAAAAGGCGCGACTGTTGCGAGAGCATTAGAGAGAAGAAAAAGCCATTAAAGACTGTAAACATGAGTGGAGTGCCGAATTATTTTCTTTTTGATTGACTTGTAAGTTTTGTTGTGAGGTTATAATTTCATAAGTCAAGAAGCCCTACAAGAAACATGGCGGAAAGGCAACCTGTTCGGAATGTGCCAGACTTGAATTTACAAGCATTGCTACGCGAGGTGGAACGATTGTTTGATCAAAAGTTAGAACCGATTCAAAATAGACTTGATCGTGTGGAAGGAAGAGCCCAACGAAGAAGAACTCCCTTAAGCCCTCCGAGAAATCGAGGACGACAATCTGATTTAGATGATCAATCTTCCGAGCCAATTGAACACGAAAGTGATCAAGGGTCCAATGCGAATGTCCAACGAAGAGGCCTACGCAACCGAGGCCAACGAAATCGAGAGAGGTTCGATGATGACTTGAAAAGCATTAAGTTGTCAATCCCTTCATTCCAAGGACGATCGGACCCCGAAGCTTATCTCGAGTGGGAGAAAAAGATCGAGCTCATATTTGAATGCCATAACTATTCTGAGGCCAAGAAAGTTAAGTTGGTTGCTATCGAGTTTTCTGACTATGCAATGGTTTGGTGGGACCAACTTACGACTAGCTGGAGACGAAATGGCGAGCGTCCTATCCAAACATGGACCGAGATGAAGGCTATAATGCGACGGCGATTTATCCCTTCGTACTACCACCGGGATTTGTACCAAAAACTTCAAAATCTTACACAAGGGACGAGAAGCGTGGAGGATTACTTCAAGGAGATAGAAGTTGCCATGATTCGAGCGGATGTGGAGGAAGATCGAGAGGCAACTATGGCTCGATTTTTAGCCGGGCTTAACCGTGAAATTGCCAACATAGTTGAGTTGCAACACTACGTAGAGATCGTCGATATGGTTCACATGGTGATCAAGGTCGAAAAGCAACTCAAGATGAAAGGAGCCGTACGTGGTTATTCCTCTTCGAATGCATCTAAGTGGAACCAAGGGGCAACTAAGAATGTTTCAACAAATCAATCAAAAGAAACTGTGGTGCCCATGAAGTCCAACAAGTCTGTGGCCGAATCTAGCAAAGGTAAGGCCATTGAAAATACTCAATCCCGAACACGTGATATTAAGTGTTTTAAGTGTCAAGGGAGAGGGCACATAGCTAGCCAATGCCCAAATCGCAACACAAAGGTGATACTCCCTAATGGTGAAATAGAATCGGAGGAGGAAATAGACAAGAATGAAGGAGAGATTAACAATCCTGATACGATCTCGATTTAGTAGTTGAGTCCGAGTCGTTTAGTTCCCGATCGTAAACGAAGAAGTAGAATAGACAAGAAGGAGTTAGAATATATTTGTGTTCAAAGAAGTAAGATAAGTTCGTGCAAAGTTGGATGTGGATTTGGTTTAAGTCGAAAAGGTATGAATAGAATGGACGAGTTCGGTTTAGGATAATTAAGAAATGGTATTTGGTTTTGGTACGTTTTGGTATTTGGGAATTGGTTCGAGATAGTATGGAATTGGTACGAAATGGTATGGTATTTGGTATGAATTGGTAATGGTTCAAAGAGGTCAAGAATGAACCAACACTAAAGAAAAGTGTCGACCCGAAACTTATAGGACCTAAATGAATTGGAAATGGTTGAAAATGACCTTGACCCGATACTTAGGAAAGTATGAACCAAAGGTATCAAAGGTGAACGCCATACTCGGGTCTAAGGAGTGATAAGTTCGGAAAAGACTCAGAAAGACGCCACTAAAAGCTTAGATAAGTCTTACGGGTCTCGAACGAAATTTGAGAGAAAATGCCTCACAAATTTGGCAGCAATTCGCTAATTAAAATGTCAAAAGCCCCTTACAAAGTGAAAATTTAGCTATTTATAATAATCCACTAGGCTAGCCGAATGGTCACTTAAATTCCTTAAAAATTAAGCAAATGAATTACTTAAATGGGCTAGCTAGATTCGGCTGAACTTGGAGCTCCAATGGTCACCTTCTAGATGGACAATTGAACTTGGAGCTTGAGGGAGTAAATGGCAGCAGCTACATTCGGTTGATGTGCTTAAAGGAGCTCATTTAATTGGCAACTATTGCTGAAAAATTACCAGCAATTAAGAAGATGTTGAGTAGTCACTTTGAGTGTGAAAACCAAGTTTTGAAGAGTCTTTGAATGTGAACACCTTGATCCGAACAGCCATGATGTATTCAACAGTGTGTAAGCAATAAATTCAGCTGAATGGTCACTTAGGAGACTTCAAACAGCAGCCAACTTCATTCTCCCATTCATGCATGTGCCGTCCCCTTCATGTACCCTCTTTTAATACCTTTCATGCTCCAAAAACGTTCATGGATGATGTACCTGCAGCAACATTCATCAAATAATTCAAATTCATGTTTAGACACATTAAATTAACACTAAAATGCTGCACATTAAATTCGGCAGCCTTAGGACATAATTAAAACAAGTAATAAAGTTAACATATTAAAAACAAGCTTAAAAACATATTTATAAGCTGTATAAATTAAGATAAAATTAATAACATGTCATAATAACTAAAATATCATGCATAATTAAGTTTGACCAGATTTAAGACCAATTTAATAACGAAAATTAATTAAGCTTGTAAATAACTAATTTAACTAACTCAATTAATTATTTCAGCTACTATATGATTGACTAAGTTATTTTGAGCTAATTTTGAGCTGGTTCGAATTTAATGAACTGAAGTGGAGCTTAATTCAGCTCGTAACAAAGTGCAAGGAAGGCTCATCGAGTTTGTCCAAGCTTCATCAATGTGCCCAACCAAAGTCTCGCCCCAAACTTGATCTACTAAGGCCGAAACAGCCTCCTTGAATTGTTTAGCTCGTGATCGGGTGATTGGACCTTGAGGCAGCTCCAAAGGCTCCTTGCTCGAGCTAGGTTGGACTTGAGGCGTGGTTGTATCAAATCCTTCCGATAACGAAGATGAGATAGAGTTTGCTATTGAAGGCGAAATGCTCGTTGTTAAAAGAAGTCTTAGTGCATAAAGCTCTATAGGTGAACCGCAACGCGAGAATTTGTTTCATACCCGTTGTTATGTTCATGGAAAGGTTTGTAGCGTTGTAATCGACGGTGGAAGTTGCACGAATGTCGCAAGTACACTTTTGGTGGAAAAACTTGCTTTGGCAACTTTTAGGCATCTAAGTCCTTATAAGATGCAATGGCTCAATGAAGGAGTCGAACTTAAGGTAACCAAACAAGCATTGATTCCCTTCTCAATTGGAAAATACCAAGACGAGATTTTGTGCGACGTTGTACCCATGCATGCGGGCCATTTACTACTTGGGAGGCCGTGGCAATTTGATCGGCGAGTCAAGCACGATGGGTTCTCTAACCAATATTCGTTCAAGCACAAAGGCAAAAATATCACTTTGGCTCTATTGTCTCCACAACAAGTGATGGAAGATCAAAAACGAATAAAGCAATCTTTGGAGAATTTGAAAGAACAGAAAAAGAAATTGAGAGAGAGTGAAAAAGAAAAGAAAAATGATTCAAAAGAAAAGAAAGAAGAGAGATTGAGAGAAAAGAATCAAGATTGTGAGAAAAACAAGAGCAATGAAAAAGAGAGTGAAGGATCAATGGATGAGAAAAAGAAAAATGTTTTATTTAACCGATATTTTCATGGCTTTTCTTTTCAGGTTAATTTTACCAAGCAGCTTCGATTACGTTATATTCCTGAGGAGAGAAGGTTCATATTGCAAGAAAACGGTAAAACCAATCCTCAATTCAATAATCTCAAGGATATACAAGGTTTGGTTTCTGAAGAACTAAAAACATCTCTATTTTGTTCAACAAGTGATGACATTCGTGAAAATGACAAGTTTGATGAAGAAGTGAAATATTATTGGCCACTGCTAAATTTACATTTGCAAAACTTGATTCGACTAAGTGATCTTGTTTCTTTTGGCCGATTAATATTTTTCCCACATATTTGCTTAAATGACTTTTTGTTGACTTGTGGTTATTCGTTAAAGTCCCTTTGTCCATTGGATGGGATTTTCCATGGTGAAGGATTGACAAATCGATTTAATTGTTTGACTCATGAGTCTTCAAATCCACTTGATAAAGTGCGTTGTGGGATATGTGTTTATTTGAATGACCTGTTCATATTTGTAGAATTATTTCCCATGTCTAGATCCTTGATGAATTTGGAAAATCAATGTGGAAGGGTAAGGCTTATTTATATTTTTGAATTCGGCAATAGTTCTTTTGCTCCAATTGTGATTGAAAATTTGGAAAGAGCTCGCAAGTTTTTAGTTCATCGTGTCATTCATAATTTTCTTTATTGTGTAGGTGACACCTTGAAGTGGCTTTGCCCTAAAGAGGGAGGGCAAGTAACTAATCGGTGTTATTTTCAATCTATTCATGAATTTCAGGTTGCTGGGCACAAGTTTGTTAAATTCAACAACCAAGGGGTCTTTGTTAATGAAAGTTTCTTTGCGAGCAAGTGGCCCTATTTGGGGAGAAATCGCTTTAAAGAGGGAGGGGATGATACGACCCGCCCTCGGGAACGGCCATTGTTTCAGCCTACAAGCGAGGCTCGTCGTTTTTACAAGCTGGACATAGCTCAATTATATTTTTGTGGAGCTTCATTTAGCTCATTTCTAGCTCCTTCAAGTTCAATGAGCTCGAACCAGCTCAATTTCAGCTCAATATCTTTAAGACCTTTATTATAGTAGCTGAAATAATTATTTGCGTCATTTAATTAGTTTATTACAGCTCAATTAATTTTAGTTGTTTGCATAATTTAAAATCTGGACAAATTTAATTTTTGCATCTTAATTGAGTTATTTTTACATGTCATTAGTTTGTCTTAATTTTTACAGCTTATTAATATGTTTTATGCATTTTTCATGAGTCAAATTTCATTACTTGTTTTAATGTGTCTTGTCCAAACTAAATTATATGTGCAGATTTTTAGTGCCGAATTAATGTGTTTAACTTGTCAAAGTTTTATTTTAATTATGTTCAGCTAATATTACATTAATTTGAGCTCATTCATGTTTTATGTAGGTTGGCCGAATGTGGATGGAGCATTTAAGCTTGGTGCATGCACAATAGATTCAATGAACCTGGAGATACATGCATCAAATTGGTGAGCTGAATTTGGCATTCCTAGGTGACTATTCGGTCAAGAGAGCTAATGTTTCCAACTCCAAAGCTGTCAATTAATCCTTTCACATTTGCCGGATGCATCTTGGCTTTTCGGTTCCATGTGTTCACACTCCATGACTCTTCAATGTTGAGCTTTCACACTTGAATTGGCTGCTCATTACCCTCTTAATTGCTGGTCACTTTTCAGCCAAAAGTTGCAACATAAATGAGCTAATTTATGCCTATTGGCCGAACCTAGCTATCCATGCATCATCCAAGTTTTTCCAAGTCCAATGCTTCATCTAGAAGGTGTCTAATGGAGCTCCATGTTCAGCCGAATCTAGCTAGTTCATTTAAGTGATTCATTTGCTTAATTTTTAAGGAATGTAAGTGACCATTCGGCTAACTTAGGTGTTGCTTATAAATAGTTGAAATTTTACTTTGTAAAGGACTTTTTTGAACCTTTAACGAATTGCTGTCAAAATTTAGAGAGGATTCTTCTCTTAAATTTCGTCCAAAAACTTCGTTGACTTATCTAAGTAGTTAGTGGCGTCAACCATTTTTGTTCAATCGAACTTATCACGTTTACGTGTGGCGTTCAACCCAAATTATACCAAGGTTCCTATCTGATCTAGATAGTGGGTCGAGGTTTCCATTTTAGTTTTCAAAATCAACTTTAGAACCTATAAGTCTCGGGTCAACCCTTAACAAAGAGTTGGTTCATTCTTGTTCTCAAGTTACCGTTTTAAAATTCAAACACCAAGTTTTTCTATTCTTTCATAGCCAAACCTTATACATTTAATTAACCTTCTTTCATAAACCTATCCATTGACACCCATAAGCCCTATTTAGCCTAAATCTGACTTCAATTCAAACTCAAACGATTCTTCCCTGTTTTAACGATCGGGCAATAATACGACTCGAATTCATCAACGAGGCTGGGTCACATCAATTCCGCTTAAATTGAAAACAATCTTCATCTTAAAACAATTTCAAACGAACTTCTCGTCGACGATCGGGCATCTTAAGTGAACTCGACTCCATCAACCGAGCCGAATCATGTCATTGGACCTTGTGGTAATTTGATCCCATCACGTTCTTGAGCTTGATTTGGGCCTTTGTGACTCGTATCATTCCCCCTTCCTCAAAAAGATTCGTCCTCGAATCTGAAAAATCAACTACTTGACCTATTCTAGACATTTTTTTTTTGGAATACCTGCAAAACAAACACTCAACACTCAAAAATTAACCAACCTCACCGTTAATCACTCAAAAAGGAAAATAAAATTCTCAAAGAGGTAGAATTCAGTCTTGTGAGTTCTTTAGTAGAGTCTATATCAATCAATTAGAAAGTGTATGAACCGTAACTGCCAAACAATCTTAATTGCACTAGGAGTCCAAAAAGTGACGAGACACCAATTGATTTGTGTCGCACCGAGGAAGAATTGTGCACACTTTTAAATCCTACTAACACAAGAAACTCTGTTAGATAGTGTAAAGAAGAATAAAAACAAAACAAATGAAAACCTACAGCTAAGAATCAATAAAAATTGCTGACACCCGAAAACCCGAAAAAACTGTGGAGTAACTTGACAACTTCGTTCGAGGTGTTCCAGATCTCTAAAAATCATGAAATTTAAACTGGAATGTCCTTAAATATTGTATATTTGATCTGGAAATTTTTGGCACTAAAATAAACTTGCTGAATATTTTTTTTAATTTTTATTTGATTTCATCTTTTTCTATTTTTTTGACTTTTTCTACTGATTTTTTTGCGGGAAAATTTTTTTATATTCTATCACAGTGGCAAAAATATGCATATAAAATTTCAGACTAATTAGACAACGTTTAACCACTCAAATGAATTTTTTTCCCAAAAATTTTTCTCAGTAAAAACTGCTATTATGCTATTTTTTAAAGGAAATAAATTTAGAAATCAACCAAGAACACCCAAAATGCCCAAAATCTGATACAAAATGATAAAGGGTTGCGCACGGACCAAGATCGAGTTGCCAAGTCACGGGAAAAGTCTTACGAAAACTATTGACACTTAGATCTGAAACGAAAAGAGAAAACAAAAAATTAAACTTAAAAGACCAAGAAAACCAAATTGAAATAGAATGATACTTGGGCGGCAAGAAAGGATGAATAAAGAACGTTTCTTGATGCCAAAGAATGTTGCAAAACAGATCCTTGAAGCTTGGAATGGTTGGAAACGCAACAAGAACAATTAAACCAAGTTAATCAACAATTCGACACAAACAAAAATACTTAAACAAGAACAAACAACAAAAAAGATGGATAAAGTCCTAAGAAGCCTTGAAATCAAGAAAGATATCACAATTCCCTTCAAACGGCTCTAATCTTCCCTCCAATATAAAACACGGCAAGAAGAAGGTTGAAGATGGCTCCCACAATCAAAAAGATTGTTAAAATTACTTCTAAAGAAAACTCAAAAGAGAATTCTTGGAGAAACTCAAAGAGAGTTTTCACTCCACAAAAAAAATCTGAATTCAATATATCATCTATAAGGGTTGATGCGATCCCGGTCGCATCATGTTACGACACAACTCAATGCTACCGAGATTGGCCCAAACTCGAGGGGCCCAAGTGCAAAATGAAGTTTTTACTTTCAGTTTGTCAATTTGGCAGCTGGAAAATAAGGACTTTGATTCATTAATTTTTAGTTATTTTAGTTTGTGTTTTTAATTATGTCATAGTTTGCACATCATTAATATGTGTTCTGCATTTAATAAAGTCATGCATTATGTAACTTTCATGTTAGTTAAGTTTGCATCATTAAATTAGGTCAAGTTAGTTTAATTATGTAACTTTCATGTTAGTTAAATTTGCATTTCAAAACCATGCATTTAAGCATCTTAGTTTAATAAATGAGTTGCTGGACATTTATTCAACTCATCTTAGTTTTAATTAATAAGTGTTTTTGTTGAACTTTATTTAATAAGTGTTGTTCTTAGTTAATCTAGTTCCTAGGATTATTTATTGATGCATGAGTTAAGTTTATTTAATTATGCTTCTTTAATTAAACTAGTTGCTGGAATAATTATTGCATATATGTTTTAGTTCATTTATTTAAGTAAGTTTAATGTTTGTTATGATTAATAAGTGTTTTCATTTGTTTAATAAACTCATTTTAATGTGTTTATTGCAGGTGACTTTTTAGCTTATAGTGGTTACAATTCAAGGCTGTTACACATTTAATTAAGTGGTTGTTCAAGTTCTTTTGAGTTACAATTAAAGGGGCTGTTATAAAGGGAGCTTAAAATCATTAAAGGAGTTTTTAAAGAGCATTTTATGCCCTTTAAAATTCAGCAGCAACTCTTCCACTTCCAGTCGTTTTTGGAGCTTTCAAGAGAAATTAATCAAGCCTTTGAATGTCATTAAGGAGCTGGTTAAGAGATGGTGTCTATTCAGCTAGCCAAGGACAACTCAAGAGTCATTTTCTAAGCCATTAAAGACATTCAAATCAGCTGAATTAAAGTGATTTTATGGAAGGAGTTATTTAGTTCAAAGAATAAGAAAAGACATCAGTTTTTATGGCACATTAAGTGGATGTTTTTGACCATTCGGTTACCTTGTTTTAGCATTATAAATAGATGTAATCAGCCATAGAGAAGGAGAACTTTTGGATGAATATAGATGAAATATTTGAATTGTGAGCTATCCAATTCTCTTTGTTCTTACGGAATTGATTTGACTTATCAAGCTTAGCTTGTGGCGTCTATCCATTTCTTGTTTTCGAACTTATCACTTTCATAGTGTGGCGTTCATCATATACCAAGGTTCCTATCATTCTTGATAGTGGGTCGAGGTCTTTTCTTTGTTGTTTTCCTATACTGTCATTCACCTAAGAGCTACTTTGAGTCTCGGGTCAACAACCTCTATTGTTGGTTCATTCTCTGCCCTTAGCCAAAATTTTCCATTCGTTGTTAAACCCATTTCCCTTTTAAACGTTTGTTTGTAGCCTTTCTTCTATTTTGAAACAAACTTAGCCTTACTCAAATTCACGATCGAGCAAACACTAACGACTCGAATCAATCACAAAACGAGTTCGTATCAAATTGGTATCAGAGCTAGTGAATTTGGAGTAAGAATTGACGTTGTCGGCATTACGGTATAATAGTTTCTCGAAAAAAAAACTCGAAAAAAAATTAAAAAAAATTAAAAAAAATTTTGGTTTCCATTCAAACTTAAAAGATTGGATATCAAGTTGTGAAAAAAAAATTTGAAAAAAAAATTGTGAAAAAAAAGAGAGAGCTAGTTTTGAAATTTAGTTTTTGTTTGCTGCCCAAATTTTAATCATTATTACCTTCTACTATTTCGCCACACCCAACCTTTTCATTTCTTTGTTTCAAGCCTACCTTCCTTTGTCCTACAATAATCTTACCAAGCCCAAACATCAAGTTTGTAAGCCGACCCACAACAACTGCTTTTTAAGTTTAAATAATTCCTAAGAACTTAGAGAGGAGGAGTGAGTGGAAAGAGGCAAGAGAGTAGTGAGTTTATTCGAGAGAAAAAAAAATCCAAGTGTGTGAGATTTCTTTGTGAGTGGATAGTGAGATTCTTTGTTGTGAGTTCTTAAAAAAATGTCACGAAGTCTGGAAAAAAATTCAGACAAGGGAGTTGGATTCCGTCCTGTAAGAATTGTTGGAGGAAGTGTGCCAGATTTTACACTCCAAGCCTTTACGCATGAAATGGAGCATCTATTTGATCGAAAACTCAAACCCATCAAGAAACGATTGGATCGTGTCGAAGAGCAGAGTCATCGAGCAAGAACCCAACGAGAGAAAATTTATCCAAATGAAAGGACGAAAATGAGATCATCAAGGAGACAAACATTCGACGAATATGTGAAAAGAGACCCTTATCCAGATTCCTATTCTTCAAGGAATTTAGGCCGAAATAAATCCAGCTATGAGTTTGAAGCCTATCAAGGTAACGAACGAGAAAGTACAAGTCATTCTTTGTATGCATCAAAGTATTCATCTACGGAAAAATCCTTACGAAGAAGTGAATGTGTTTCGTATAAGAACTCATCCATTGAGGTTTAGTCACGAAGAGTTGATCGTGGCTCTTATGAAGATTCTTCCATTTCTTTCCAACAAAAAGTCTATTATTCTTATTCTTTTGTATTATCTCCATTTTGTAATAAAGTTGAGAGAAGAAAAAGAGTGACGAGAGAAAAAGAAACCGAAATAAAAATTGAAAAAGAGAAAAAGATTGGAGAAAGAAAAGAAAGAGTGCAAGAAACAAGTGTTATTGAAAATGAAAGAGAATTGATGAGTGAAAGTGAGTTTTCAACAAACAAAGAGATTGTGGAAAAGGAAAGAGAAGTTGAAAAAGAAACGAGTGGAAAAGATGAAAGTCAACAAGAAAAAGCGAGGAATGTTTTTACTAACCAATCTGCAAGTTGTCCTCATATTGTTTCTTCTTTCCAGATTTCTAGAGATTCAAATGACAAGTTTCAACTTCATTACCTTCCTGATGAGAGACGATTCCATTTGATCGAAAAAGGTAAGGTTCAAGCGCTTAAAGGTAAGCAAGGTAAGGAGTTTTTAGTCAGTGAATCATGGCAATCAGGTTTGAAAGTTGTTGATAAAATTTCCGATAACTTAGTTTTAAAAAGATCTCCTTATTTTGATTTGGTTAATTGTTACTCGCTATTTGTGGTTGATAAATTCGTTTTAAGTGGAGGCATGAAGAGTTGTTCACTCAATAAGTTTTGTGTTGAAAAATCTTTTGATGTTGTTCGATTAAATCCACAAATACAAAATCTGATCATGTTTGATAAAGAGCTTTCATGTGAAACGCTCAATCTGTTTGATCGTGATGGTAATGAAAATTTTTTAACTCTTAGTGTGAGATCTTCGTATATTTGCATGAGATTTGAGAGATTTGATTGTTTGAATTTATAAGCCTACATCTTCTTTATTTGGCATGTGTGATGTCTTGGTGAAAGTGAAGTTTTTGTTACATTACGGAACGACCGATCAAAACCATGTTTTTAAACCCGGAGCCTTTATTCCTAAGTTGACGTCAAGCGAAGGTGAGTATCAAAATTGTATTTTGAATCAATGTGTTGACCCCTTCTATTTGCTTCAAGTTTTATCTTTATTTAGTTCGAAAACCAAACATGTGAATTTCGTTGGCTTGCCAAGTCAAAATCAAATTTTTGATTCTGGAGGTTGTTGTATATTGTTGCTTAATGGATTCGAACATGTTGATACGAGTCACAAAGGCCCAACCCAAGCTTAAGAAGGTGATGGGCTCAAATCAAGAAAATCAAGATTCACTTTCTTGTTTTCAAGAAAATCAAGAAATCGAATCTTGGCCCAATTTTGCTGTTCGGAGCAATTTCAAGAATCAAGAAAATTAAGATTTCAAATCTTGGAAATCTTGGTCCAAGAAACCAAATCTTGCAGCCAAAGCGCGTTGGATCTCCATTACGAGCGTCAACGACCCAATTTCAGTAGGAGATGGATCACAAGCCCAAATTCTTAAAGGCAAGGCCCAATAAGCAAATTCCCAGCCCAATCAAGAAATCCATACATATTTAGTTGAAAATCAGGCCAAAATGTCAAAGGGCCCAATTTGTAAACATTTTAGTTGTTTAAGTTAATTTTTAAGTTTTAGGAATATCACATGTTAAATTCGACCCAAAACAGCCCAATAGGATGCATGGCCGAATTTTCCTTTGTTTTTTTAATTAAGTTTAAATTTTTTAGGTTTTCTAATTAGATTAGGATTTGTTGGAGGCCTATATAAGCATTGGCCAGCCACCCTTTGTAAACATCTTATTATTATTTTTCTATCAAATTTTAGATTTGTTGAGTGCAGAATTTTCTTTGGGGTTTTCTCCAAGAATTCTCTCTTGAGTTTTCTTTAGAAGTTGTTTTAACAATCTTTGGATTGTGGGAGCCATCTTCAACCTTCTTCTTGCCATCGATATTCGTTGGAGGGGAGATTAGAGCCGTTTGAAGAGATTTGTGAAATCTTTCGGGATTTCAAGGATCTTTAGGACTTATCCTTTAATTCTTGCTGTTTTCGATTTCTTTCTTTACTTTTCTTTGCTTATACTTGTGCCGATTTCTCATCTAATATTTTGCTGTTCTTGTTTGTTTTCCAGCATTGATTAAACTCAAGATCTCATCGTTTAAGTTGTTCTCCTATTGGCAGCACCCATTCGAACTCAAAAATCCCCAATTCCTAGGGTTTGGCCGATTGGATCTCTTTCAATTTGGGGATCAATTGATTGCTGGAAATTAGGCATTCTTGGCCGAATCAATCCCTTGGCAGATTCGCATCCTTTCCATACTTTCAATTCCGTGTGATTCGCTTATCCTATTTCTTTGTTTCTTGCTGCTCATTTAATTGAATTTGGGGAATTTCAATTCAATTCAGATTTGCTTTAATCTTGTTCTTTGTTTTAATTTTCAGATCTTCGTTTAGAGCTTTCGTAGGAGTTTCCCGTGACTTGACGACTCGATCTTGGTCCGCGCGCATTCCTCTATCATTTGGTATCAGATTTTGGGCGTTTTGGGTGTTCTTGGTTGATTTCTAAACTGATCTCTATTTTTTTAAAGCACAAACAGCAGTTTTACCCAGAAAAATTGTTCAAAAAAATTCATTTGAGTGGGTAAACGTTGTCCGATTGATCTGAAATTTTACATACATGTTTTTGGCACTGTGATTGAATATAAAAAAATTATTCCCACAAAAAAATCAGTCAAAAAATTCAAAAAAATCAAAAAATACGAAATTCAATAAAAATTTAAAAAAAGATTCAGCGGGTTGAATTTGGTGCCCAAAATTTCCAGATCAAAAATTAAATATTTAAGGACATTCCAGATTTAATTTTGTGATTTTTAGAGATCGGGAACACCTCGAACAAAGTTGTCAAGTTACTCTGCAGTTTTTCGGGTTTTCTGTTTTCAGCAATTTTTATTGATTCTTAGCTGTAGGTTTTCATTTGTTTGCTTTTATTCTTCCGTTACGTTATCCAACACCTTCTTGTTTCTTGTGTTAGTAGGATTTACACGTGTGCACAACTCCTTCCTCGGTGCAACACGAATCACTTGGTGTCTCGTCAGTTTTTGGCATCCTAGTGCAAATTAGGATTCTTTGGTAGTTTGGTTCACACTCTCTAATTGGTTGATATAAACTCTGATAAAGAACTCACAAGATTGAATTCGACCTCATTGAGAATTTGATTTTTCTTTTTGAGTGATTAATGGTGAGGTTTGCTAACTTTTATTTTTGAGTGTTGAGTGTTTATTTTTTACAGGTTTTGAAGATGTCTAAAGGTGATAATAATGATGCACTTATGAAAGTCTAACAACAGTTAGACGGACATACTGCTGCAATCACACAAATAAATGCTACACTTCAAGCATTGAATACTACTTTAAATGAGGTACGAGTGAATAAAAAACATCAATATCGAGATCCAATTAAGGAAGATAGGGATAACCAGCCCTATAGGTGCAGCCCTCAACGTGTCCCTAGAATGGATGATGATTTTCATGATCGTGGACAATCATCTTTGGCAAAACCAAGGAGCGAGCAGCAACGAGAACATCTTTTTCATACTCGCTGCCATGTACAAGGTAAGCTTTGTAGAGTTATTATTGATGGTGAAAGTTGCTCGAACATAGCCAGCACGACGATGGTGGAAAAGCTTTGCTTAACCACTACCAAGCATCCACAACCTTATCAACTACAAGGGCTTAGCAACGAAGGCCAATTTAGGGTCACTCAACAAGTGCGCATCGTCTTTTCTATCGGTAAGTATCAAGATGAAGTTGTGTGCGACGTAATGCCTATTCAAGCCTGCCATTTGTTGCTAGGAGAACCATGGCAACTGGATCGAAAAGTCACTCACGATGGTCGTACCAATAGGTATTCTTTCAAGCATCAAGGAAAGAAACTCACCTTAGTGCCGCTCACTCCGGAACAAGTCCATGAGGACCAAATCAAACTGAAAAATTCTGTTAAAACAAGTGAGGAAAAAGAAAAAGAGAATGAAAAAGAGCAAAAAGAGATTGAGAGTGAAAAAGAAATTGAAGAAAGAAGAGAAAATGAATTAGAAAAAGAAACAAAAGAAAAAGACGTGGAAAGGGTAGTGAGGAATGTTTCCACTAACCAAGATATGAATTTTTCTTGTGTTGCTACTTTTCAGGTTCCCGAAAGATCAAAAGATAACTTTCAACTTCAATACCTCTCAAATGAAAGACGCTTTCATACGATCAACTTAGGCAAAGATGAAATCACACTACATGATCCCGAAGGTAAGCGAGGTAAGGAAATTTTAGATACCGAGTCCAGTGCAGATTTGAAAATTATTGATAAAACTTTTGGTGACTTAGTTCTTAAAAGATCCCCTCATTTTGATCCGATTAATTGTTACTCTTCGATTGTGGTTGATAAAGTCATTACGAAAAGAAGCGTGATTTGTTATTCTCTTGATTTACCTTGTGTAAAATCCTCGAATTTGTCCAAATCTGTTTTGGAGAATAAGGTAACAAAATTTTCCAAATTTGTTTTCAATTTATATTCGTGCCTTAAACAGTTTATGTGGTTGTACATGAAGTTTGAGTTCCATTTGACAAAGGTTAACTCAACAACGGAGATTCGACTACACTATGCCCCCGATGAGCGAAGGTTTGTTTTAAATGAAAAAGGTAAAATCGACCCTTATTCTTTTGCTTATCAAGGTAAGATGCTTGAAACTTTTGAAACACTTTTGTACTCCTCGGATAGTGATAAAGATCTTGTTGATGAACACTTAGATCGAAACGTGCTTGACTGTCCTATTTTATTGATTGATGATCTATCTATTTTGATGGTTGATAAAAAGATTCTTGTTTTTGATAATGCATGTGTGAGTGAATCTATAGACCGTCGATTAATGCATGGTATAATTATGCAACTCTGTGAACCATGTGAATCTTTTCAAATACCTACTTGTGACGATTATGTTTACCATTTGATTTATTACTCGCAATTTATTCATGGTTTGTGGGAACAATTTGAGACGACTGAATGCCTTAAAACATGTCCATCTTCGTTTCGAATATTTGACGAGGCAGTGGCGAGTAAATTAGATTGTTTGCATGGTAATCTGAATCTGTCCATTCACATGCGTTATACCTGTTCTGTTATACTTATGATTGGACTACAAGCTTGTTTCCGTTGCTATTTACTATCTCATGGATATTATTTTCAGTGGACTCAATTGCCATTAGTCCCGTTCGATAGAGGAAAGTCGAGTTCATTTGATTTTTCAGATTCGAGGACGAATGTTTTTGAGGAAGGGGGAATGATACGAGTCACAAAGGCCCAACCCAAGCTTAAGAAGGTGATGGGCTCAAATCAAGAAAATCAAGATTCACTTTCTTGTTTTCAAGAAAATCAAGAAATCGAATCTTGGCCCAATTTTGCTGTTCGGAGCAATTTCAAGAATCAAGAAAATCAAGATTTCAAATCTTGGAAATCTTGGTCCAAGAAACTGAATCTTGCAGCCAAAGCGCGTTGGATCTCCATTACGAGCGTCAACGACCCAATTTCGGTAGGAGATGGATCACAAGCCCAAATTCTTAAAGGCAAGGCCCAATAAGCAAATTCCCAGCCCAATCAAGAAATCCATACATATTTAGTTGAAAATCAGGCCAAAATGTCAAAGGGCCCAATTTGTAAACATTTTAGTTGTTTAAGTTAATTTTTAAGTTTTAGGAATATCACATGTTAAATTCGACCCAAAACAGCCCAATAGGATGCATGGCCGAATTTTCCTTTGTTTTTTTAATTAAGTTTAAATTTTTTAGGTTTTCTAATTAGATTAGGATTTGTTGGAGGCCTATATAAGCATTGGCCAGCCACCCTTTGTAAACATCTTATTATTATTTTTCTATCAAATTTTAGATTTGTTGAGTGCAGAATTTTCTTTGGGGTTTTCTCCAAGAATTCTCTCTTGAGTTTTCTTTAGAAGTTGTTTTAACAATCTTTGGATTGTGGGAGCCATCTTCAACCTTCTTCTTGCCATCGATATTCGTTGGAGGGGAGATTAGAGCCGTTTGAAGAGATTTGTGAAATCTTTCGGGATTTCAAGGATCTTTAGGACTTATCCTTTAATTCTTGCTGTTTTCGATTTCTTTCTTTACTTTTCTTTGCTTATACTTGTGCCGATTTCTCATCTAATATTTTGCTGTTCTTGTTTGTTTTCCAGCATTGATTAAACTCAAGATCTCATCGTTTAAGTTGTTCTCCTATTGGCAGCACCCATTCGAACCCAAAAATCCCCAATTCCTAGGGTTTGGCCGATTGGATCTCTTTCAATTTGGGGATCAATTGATTGCTTGAAATTAGGCATTCTTGGCCGAATCAATCCCTTGGCAGATTCGCATCCTTTCCATACTTTCAATTCCGTGTGATTCACTTATCCTATTTCTTTGTTTCTTGCTGCTCATTTAATTGAATTTGGGGAATTTCAATTCAATTCAGATTTGCTTTTAATCTTGTTCTTTGTTTTAATTTTCAGATCTGTTCGTTTAGAGCTTTCGTAGGAGTTTCCCGTGACTTGACGACTCGATATTGGTCCGCGCGCATTCCTCTATCACATGTGTTGCATGATTTTAACTTTAATGTGCTTCAAGTTCTTCATAAGTTACTAGCCACAAATTTTTCTGGTCAAACTGAAATGGTGAACAAAAACTTTGTCTTTGATCCCGGTGAATGCTGTTCCATATCATTGTTCAAGGGATTTGGACCATGGAATTCTAATTTTCGAAACTATAATTGATGTGATCTCAATCGCATCATGTTGTGGCACCACTCGTTGCTATCATGATTGGCCTAAAACACGAGGGCCCCAAGTGCAAGATGAAGCTCAATCTCAGCTCAACAAGCTCAATCTTAGTTTTTCCCAGCTCGATTTAGCTCACATGAGCTTAATTTAGCTCGTTTGAGCTCAATTTAGCTTACTTTAGCTCGTTTGAGCTTGGCTTAAGTTTATTTCAACTCATTTATTTTAATGTCTGAATAAATTAAGTAATTTATTAATTTAGCTTAAATTACTACAGCTTATAATTACGTTTTGACTTATTACATGTTTTAAATGTGTCTTGGCCGAATTTAATATGTCTTGTTAAGACTTTATTAAATTTGTCTAATTTAATTTATGTTTAATTAGTGTGTCTAAATTATATTAATGTTTGTTCAGCTGAATTTTATGTGATTTAATTTTGGTTCATGTGTTTTTGTAGGTGAGTTGAATTTGGAGAGTAATTAAACAAGGTTCATGCATGATAGGTTCAATGTATGGGACGGTGCATGTAAGGCCTCTTTCAATGAATGGTGGCTGATCCATTTGGCTCCCCAAGGCACCTATTTGGCCAAAAGGTGTCCAGCAACTTAAAGCACAAGCTTGGCCGATCGTATTCCCAAGGCAGCATCTAAGCCATTCACACCTCAATTTGACCAATCAGCTCCTAACATGTATGGGTGGATTCATGAACGTCCAAAGGGAGGGAATATTACCTTAATTCATCACATTGAATGTATAATGTGCATGTACAAAGGGGAGAACGAATTTACAAGGTACATGCTTGCATTCATGAACCAGCCCATCATTAAAGCTTTAATTAAGAGAGATGCATTACCCATCACCTAGCATTCGTCCAAGAGGGTTTGGATATGAATTGAAGATGCACATTCATGGAACAAGGAAGCTTTCTTATTGGTTAAGCATGCATGAACGGGTTTTGGGAAGAAACATGATTATTCAACCATGCATGAACTTACACTATCCATGAACAGAGATTTAATGCTTGAAGTGTGAACATTTTTAATTGTTGTGTGAACACATTAGTAGCTGAATTTTAATAGGCATTAGAGAGCCTATAAATAGTTTATTTTGTTTATTGTAAAAGGTTACAGAATTTGATTATTGAAAACTTGATTGTGAGGTTTCCTCCTATCCTATTTCGTACGAGTCTCGTTCTGACTTATCTAGCTCGCTAGTGGCGTCAACCCGACTTCTTGAACTTATCACCATCCTGGTGTGGCGTTCATCCACCTTTTTATACCTTTGGTTCCTACCTCTCTATAGGTAACGGGTCAAGGTCCATCTTCGACTTCCATTAAACCCACCTTAAGCAATATAAGTCCCGGGGCAATACTTTACATAGTATTGAATCGTTCTTCGCTTGAGTTCAATTTCCATTCCATTTTATCTATCTACTTAAACTTTATTTTCTTTGTTAAACCGAACCTATCCATTCTCCAAACCAAGCCATTTTTGAACCCTTTTAATTACTTCCGCTTAAAACAACTCCATAAAGTTATCTCCATTCGACATCAACCAATACTTCTCGTCGACGATCGGGCAACTTAAGTGAACTCGACTCCATCAACCGAGCCGAATCACATCATTTGGTATCAGAGCTACTAAAACGAGGAAATCTGACATTCGTATCAAGCTCGGAGAAGGTTCGTAATGTAAAAAAAAGTCAAAAAAATCAAAAAAATTTGAGTTGGAATTTAATTTTTTTTCTCTTCCTTGTATTTTGTTTACTATTGTATTGGATTTAAAAAAAGAGAAGAAATTCAGAAAAAAATTTCAAAAAAAAAATCGAAAAAAAAGAAAAAAAAAGAAGTGACAAAAAAATCGAGTTAAAAAAAAGAAGAAAGAAAAAAAAGTGAAAAGTCTTGCGAGTTTTTATCATTATCACTTATTACTCCGATCATCAAGTTTCCCTTCCTACCATTATTTACCATCCCAACGCCACATTTTAAACCAATTTTCTTCTTTGTTCAGCCTACCCTACACCCGACATTATCCATTGTAACCCATTTTGAAACCGACCCTCAAGCAGCAAATTAAGTCTATCGAGATGAATTACGAATTTGTGAGACGAGGTCGAGTGGTAAAAGGCAAGAGAGCGTGAGTTCATTCAAAAAAAAGCCTAAAAGAGAGTTCAAACACGAGTGAGTGAATGATGTGATCCGGCCCAGGTTAATCGAGTCGTTTCACAAAGTTGCCCGATCGTCTACGAGGAGTAGTTGGAGTTGTCAAAATTGGGTGATTTAGGCTAAGGGTTGCGGAAGCTTTGAGAGGGTTTAGATGAGTGGTTTGGTGTTGATAAATTCGGTTTAGAATAGAAACAAGGTAGGTTAGAAAAAGGTAATTGATGGAGATGGAAAATAAAACTTAAACGTCAAGAATGTTCAATACTAAAAAGTATTGCCCGAGTCTTATATTGCTTAAGGTGAAATTTGTGGAAGGATAGAAGCGAACCTTGACCCAATACCTATATAGAGGTAAGAACCAAAGGTATAAAAATATGGTTGAACGCCACACCGATTCGGTGATAAGTTCAATGGAGTTCGGATTGACACCACTAGCAAGCTAGATAAGTCGCTTCGAGACTCGAACGAAAGAAGAGAGGAGGTAACCTCACAAGAACAAAAGTTCTATTAAGTTTAATTGATCAAATTCTGTAACCTTTTACAATAAACAAGTAAGCTATTTATAAGCCTAAAATGCCTATTGATATTCGGCATCTATGTTGTTCACACTAACTTAAATTCTGTTCACACAGGTATTTAACATGTTCACACAAATAGCATTAAAATCCAGTTCATGCTTGAAGATGGTACATGAATTGGCCGAACCATCATGATGCTTCACTTGATGCATTCATGCATCCTTAGCCTTGAAGAATCTCCATAATTCCATGAATGTGCAGCTCTTTAATGATCCTACATCTCCCTTGGCTGAATGAGGCATTAATGTGCCTAAAATACTTGAATGGTCATCTTGAAAATGCATGAATCATGCATGAAACGTCCCATGTATTTTCCCCCCATAAATATGATCCATGAATCTTCAAATACATGAACTTTCAGCAACTCCCTCTTGCATGAACGTCCCAAATGCATGTGCTCCTTTAAATGCCATCCATTGAACCTCAATTGTGCATGCACACTCCCATACATTGAACCTATCATGCATGAACCTTGTTTAATTACTCTCCAAATTCAGCTCACCTACAAAAACACATGAACCAAAATTAAATCACATAAAATTTAGCTGAACAAACATTAATATAATTTAGACACACTAATTAAACATAAATTAAATTAGACAAATTTAATAAAGTCTTAACAAGACATATTAAATTCGGCCAAGACACATTTAAAACATGTAATAAGTCAAAACATAATTATGAGCTGTAGTAATTTAAGCTAAATTAATAAATTACTTAATTTATTCAGACATTAAAATAAATGAGTTGAAATAAACTTAAGCCAAGCTCAAACGAGCTAAAGTAAGCTAAATTAAGCTCATGTGAGCTAAATCGAGCTGGGAAAAACTAAGATTGAGCTTGTTGAGCTGAGATTGAGCTTCATCTTGCACTTGGGGCCCTCGTGTTTAGGCCAATCATGATAGCAACGAGTGGTGCCACAACATGATGCGATTGAGATCACATCATACCCTCCCTCTTGAAGACGATTTGTCCTCAAATCAGGCCATTTTCTCGAAAAAAATTTTACATCGTCACCAGCCCCTTTGTCGATGGAATTGACATAGTTGCTCCCAAAAACCTGCAAATCAGACATGCCTTGAGTAGGACACAATTTATGTTTATACCCTCCCTCTTTAGGAGGGAACCACTCCGAAGTGTCACCTACACAAAAATTAAATAGATTAGTGACACCATGGTTTATAAGTTCAAAAGGTCTTCTTAAGATCTTATGCAAAAATTGAACCAATGAACCAGTGCCGGGATCAAAAGTAAAAACCGTTCTTACCTTTTTCTCCAATGGACACAAACCTAAATCACAAGTCAGTCGAAAAGCATAATCTCGAAAATCAAAATTGCAAAATCCAAACCCTTTTAACAAGAACAAAGAATAATAATCTCCGGGGTCAAAAACAAAGCTTCCTCTTGCTTGGCCTGACGTTAACTTAGGAATGTATATCCCGGGTTTAAAAACGCGATTTTCATTGGTCGTTTCGCAAAGCAACAAAAATTTCTTCTTCACCAAGACTTCACATATGTCAAGCAAATAGGAGTTAGGCATACATACATTCGAGCAATCAAACCCTTCATATTTCACTCGCACACGTAAACAAGAAAAGTTCACACCACAATTTAGATAATTCACATGATCATCACAAGCACACAAATTAGATGTCAACTTTTCATCACAAACAAGCAAATGAAAAGTTTCATATGATTCATGATTTCGCATGTTTGGCACTCGCAATTGTCGTTTGGTTATGTTCTCAACAATGAATTCATCACATTTTCCAAAGAGAAAAATCGTCTTATCATTCCTCAAAATGGATTTATCATCATCAAGCAAAATCAAATAATTAACCACAACAGGATTCAAACGATTTTCAGCAATCAAGGTGTCTTCAAAAATTTTAGTTACATTCGACTTAAGAAAAGATGGTCGCATAACATCAGAATTCATACCTGACTCACCTTTAGGGGTGGAAAATTGAGAATCAATTTTACCTTTTTCAATCAAAGTGAACCTTTTCTCCTTGAGAAGGTATTGAAGTCGAAGCTTATTACACAATCCTTGAAAAACCTGAAACGAAGGGAAAACACAAAGGCAACTTGCACTTTTCGAAATGTTGGGTTCATTATGCTGAAAGAGGGTAATGTCTCCATAGACATTGAACTCGAAGGAACAGGCTAAAACACTATTCACATATTGAACATATGTAACAATACCAGGTTCAAAAACATGAGTTGATCTTACCTTTTCGAAATGAAAAATGAATTTCATGTACAACCACATAAAATGATCAAAGAACAATTTTAAATTATAAACAGAGTCTTTAAATTTCAAAGGCCAAACATCAAACAGACATAAATTTGTCGCATGAAACTTAGGATGCTTGGGTTCCGCACATATCAACCTAAAACGATAAATTCCAGGTTTGAACACACGAGTTTGATTACTTACGCCAAAGTGTTTTAGTAAATCAAACATGTCAAACCAAAAGGGTTTTCGTGTCCATAGATACAAACATTCAAATCTCTTTATATTCATCAAATCAAACTTGCACAAATTCATGGATTTGTCACATGACAATAATGGATGCACAAAATTATCATATTTGAAAAATTGAATCGCTTTTCGTGAAAACCCGAAATCATGCAAAACCAAATCTTTAATTTGTCGTTCGTACCGAATAACATCAACCACATTCAAAGAATAGCAATTAATTGAATGAAAATAAGAGAATTTTTTTAAAACAAAGTCATTTTCAACAACTTTCAAACTTGATGGCCATGACTCGGTTGTTAAAACTTCCTTACCTCGCTTACCTTCAAGCTCGTGTGGTTTGATTTCAACTTCATCCTTACCTTTTTCGGTCATGCAAAAACGTCGCTCGTTAGGAAGATATTGAAGTTGATATTCGTCACAGAGATTTGTCGAAACCTGAAAAGAAGGAACAGAACAAAAACAAACATCACGGGGGTTAGTTAAAATTTCGTTCTCCTTTTCTTGTTCTCGCTCACTATCTTCATTTTCTCTCGTTTCTTCTTCAACATCTTTTTCTTTTTCAATTTTTTTCCCAATCTCAATTTCTTTTTCCATGACACTCGTTTCTTTTACACTCTCGTTTCTTCCTTCAATCTCACTCTCTTTTTCGGTTTCCTTTTCTTTTTCGCACTCGTTTTTATTTTCAATCTCATTTTCAATTTTCTTTTCTATCTCACACTCATCCTCTTTTTCTTTCATTTCTTTTTCTTTTTCATTTTCTCGCTCACACTCTTTTTCTTTCTCACATGATGTTTCGATTTCATTACAAAAGTATAAATCATCAAAAAGAGAAACCTTTTGTTGAGAATAAGAAAAGAGTTCTTCACACAAATGGCAATCTTCTCTTTGTGATAGATCTTCCGTAGCCGAGTACTTTGACACTCTTGAAGCACGTTCGCCTCTTCGTAAATAATCCTTTGTAGATGAATAAATTGAGGCACTTGTAGAGACACGTTTACTTTTTCGTTTATCATCTCGGAAGGACTCAAACTCGGAGTTTGCTACTCTTGGTCTCGTACGCCTTGTTGAATAAACGTCTTGATAAGAGTTTCTTGTCGAGTAGTGTCGTCGGGATGATCTTAACTCCGTCTCATGACTCGATGAAATTTGCTTTTGTTGGGCTCTTGTCTCTATTCGATCCAATCTATCATGCAATTTATCAAAATTTGATTTCACAATTCTACGTATCTCTTGCTTCAAATATTGGAAATCTGATTCGGAAAATTCTTGTGACATGTTTTTTTTTTTTTTAAAAATGATTAAAATAAAATAGAAAGTAAATACCTCACCACAAAAATCTCACGTTTCACTCACAATGAAAATTGGATAACACTCCACTCGTGTTTACACTCTTTAATGGCTTTTTCTTTGATGTAAAACACACGTGCCTTTTACCTCTCGACCTCGTCTCACAATTTCGTAATTCGTCTCGATAGACTTAATTTGCTACTTGAGGGTCGGTTTCAAAATAGGTTACAAAGGAATGATGTGGGTGTAGGGTAGGCTAAACAAAATAAAATCAAGGCTAAGTGTGGCGTTGGGATGGTAAATAATGGTAGGAAGGGAAACTTGATGATTGGAGCAAATAAGAGGGAAAAAAAATAAAAACTCGCAAGACTTTTCACTTTTTTTTAACTTGATTTTTTTTTGCTCACCTTTTTTTTTTGCTCGATTTTTTTTTCACTTTTTTTTTGAATTTTTTTTTTCAATCAATTTTTTTTTTCGAATTTTTTTTGATTTTTTTTGTTACTCCAATACAATAGTAAGCTAAATACAAGGGAAAAAAATAAAATTACAACTCAATTTTTTTTTTGATTTTTTTTTCACGTTTCGAACCTACTTGCGGCCTTATTACGAACGTCGGCGCTCCTCGTTTTAGTAGCTCTGATACCAAATGATGTGATCCGGCCCAGGTTAATCGAGTCGTTTCACAAAGTTGCCCGATCGTCTACGAGGAGTAGTTGGAGTTGTCAAAATTGGGTGATTTAGGCTAAGGGTTGCGGAAGCTTTGAGAGGGTTTAGATGAGTGGTTTGGTGTTGATAAATTCGGTTTAGAATAGAAACAAGGTAGGTTAGAAAAAGGTAATTGATGGAGATGGAAAATAAAACTTAAACGTCAAGAATGTTCAATACTAAAAAGTATTGCCCGAGTCTTATATTGCTTAAGGTGAAATTTGTGGAAGGATAGAAGCGAACCTTGACCCAATACCTATATAGAGGTAAGAACCAAAGGTATAAAAATATGGTTGAACGCCACACCGATTCGGTGATAAGTTCAATGGAGTTCGGATTGACACCACTAGCAAGCTAGATAAGTCGCTTCGAGACTCGAACGAAAGAAGAGAGGAGGTAACCTCACAAGAACAAAAGTTCTATTAAGTTTAATTGATCAAATTCTGTAACCTTTTACAATAAACAAGTAAGCTATTTATAAGCCTAAAATGCCTATTGATATTCGGCATCTATGTTGTTCACACTAACTTAAATTCTGTTCACACAGGTATTTAACATGTTCACACAAATAGCATTAAAATCCAGTTCATGCTTGAAGATGGTACATGAATTGGCCGAACCATCATGATGCTTCACTTGATGCATTCATGCATCCTTAGCCTTGAAGAATCTCCATAATTCCATGAATGTGCAGCTCTTTAATGATCCTACATCTCCCTTGGCTGAATGAGGCATTAATGTGCCTAAAATACTTGAATGGTCATCTTGAAAATGCATGAATCATGCATGAAACGTCCCATGTATTTTCCCCCCATAAATATGATCCATGAATCTTCAAATACATGAACTTTCAGCAACTCCCTCTTGCATGAACGTCCCAAATGCATGTGCTCCTTTAAATGCCATCCATTGAACCTCAATTGTGCATGCACACTCCCATACATTGAACCTATCATGCATGAACCTTGTTTAATTACTCTCCAAATTCAGCTCACCTACAAAAACACATGAACCAAAATTAAATCACATAAAATTTAGCTGAACAAACATTAATATAATTTAGACACACTAATTAAACATAAATTAAATTAGACAAATTTAATAAAGTCTTAACAAGACATATTAAATTCGGCCAAGACACATTTAAAACATGTAATAAGTCAAAACATAATTATGAGCTGTAGTAATTTAAGCTAAATTAATAAATTACTTAATTTATTCAGACATTAAAATAAATGAGTTGAAATAAACTTAAGCCAAGCTCAAACGAGCTAAAGTAAGCTAAATTAAGCTCATGTGAGCTAAATCGAGCTGGGAAAAACTAAGATTGAGCTTGTTGAGCTGAGATTGAGCTTCATCTTGCACTTGGGGCCCTCGTGTTTAGGCCAATCATGATAGCAACGAGTGGTGCCACAACATGATGCGATTGAGATCACATCAGTGAATTTTTCTTTTTGAGCGAACTTGAGAGATTTGTGGTGAGAATTATTTTTCTTTCTAATTTAACTTTTGTTTTCTAATATTTTGTTGAAGCATGTCTGAAGAATTTTCTGAATTTGAATTCCAAATGTGGAGACAAGAAATGCAAAGGATAATGCGATCTGAATTTCGATAATTCGACAAAGATAAAGAAGATTTGACATCTACTATCGTTGACATCAAGATTAGTGCAATCCTTCTAAGATTGGAAAATGAACCACAATGTGAAGATATGTTTCACACGCGTTGCCGTGTCCACGATAAAGTTTGTTGCCTCATTATTGATGGTGGAAGTAGGTAAACATGGCTAGTATTCGAACGGTAAAAAAACTTGGCTTGGCCACTACCAAGCATCCACGACCCTATCAACTGCAAGGACTTGGTGTTGAAGGCAAATTTGAAGTTACTCAACAAGTGCGTGTTGCATTTTCCATCGGAAGATACCAAGACGAAGTCCTTTGTGATGTTGTGCCTATTCAAGTCTGCCATTTGTTGCTAGGAGAACCATGGCAATCGGATCGCAGGGTCATTCACGATGAACGTACCAATAGGTATTCCTTCAAGCATCAAGGAAGGAAAATCACTTTAGCGCCGCTCACACCGGAACAAGTGCAAGAAGACCAATTCAAAATGAAGCAATCCATAGAGCGAGAAAAGGAGAAAGAGATTGAAAAAGAAATTGAAAGAAAACAAAAAGAAAACGAAGAAGAAAAAGAAATTACAAAAGAAAAAGAAATCAAAAAAGTGAGAGAAAAAGAAAATGAAGAAAAGAAAATTGAAAAAGAAAAAGCGAAAAAAGAAATTGAAAGAGAGCTTGAAAAGAAATCAAGTGAAAAAGAAAGAGAGTCTGTAAAAGAAACGAGTGAAGTGAGTAATCACAAAAAAGAGAGGAATTTTTTTGTTAACCCCCTTTCGAAATTACCTTGTGATTTTTCTTTGTTTCAGGTTTGCAAGATTCCATCCACGGATTGGTTCCAACTTCATTACCTTTCCACCGAGAGACGTTTTCAATTGATTGAAAGAGGTAAGTTGGAAGATAAAAATGATTGTCACATTTCCAATGGTAAGAAAGGTAAGGGTTCCTTATTGAGCGAGTTTCAACTCATTTACTCACATGTTTATGACAAGATTACTGAAAATTGTTTTTGTGAAAGGGTTTTTCCCATTGAATTGGTTAATTTTCGTTCATCTATTATTTATGATTTTGTTTCAACTAGTGCTTTGAAAAGTTTTTTTCTATGATAAGTTTGTTGCTGGCAATTTTATTGAAGGCGTTCGATTAGATCAGCATGAACAAAGTGTGATAGTGTGCGATAAAGATTATTCACATACAAAGTTCGATTTGTTTGATTATCATATTCTGAATGATGGTGATTACACCTTCCATAGTGGTAAGAAGTGTTTTCCTATTGATGAGTATGGTATTGGCAAGAATTTTACTGAAGTACGAATAAATCCGCACAAACAAATTTTGAACTCTTGTGATAAAAAGTTGGCATGTGAAACGCCTAGTCTACTTATGTGTGGTGATAATTTGAATTTTCTATTTTTTTGCGTAAATTCCCCATGTTTGAACAAGTCTATTCGAATGAGATTTACGATGTATGAATGTTTGAACATATGCATGCTCAAATTCTTTTTGTTCCACTTGTGTGAATTGTTGGTAATTAAGAAATTCACACTGCATTTTGGAACGAGTGAACAATATCGTGTGTTCAACCCTGGAGTTCGCTATTCTGGTTCATCTTTGAGAGAAGGCAAGCATTGTAAATTTTGTTTGAATGACCAAGTAAACAATCGTTGCTTGTATGATGCTTTGTCACTAAGTTTGAAAACGAGACGTGTGAATCTTGTTGGCTTGTTAAGACAAAATCAAATTTTTGATTGTGGAGAATGTTGTTTATTATTGTTTAACAGAATCAAGACATATGAATGTTTAAAGGCATGCTTGTTTAATTTTCTTTTGATCCGAATATGTGATAAGACGATGGCATGTAAAATGGTTAGTGCATTTGAATTTGAAGATGGTGTCTCAAATCTGCCTTGCTATATAAATTCTGCATGTTTAAGTAAGATTGATCGAGTGGAACTTAGATTACATGATCATTTGGAGGACTCCTTGATAAATTTTGATTATAAATTTGATTTGATTCTGATGCATCCTTTATTACCAAGTATGGAAAACCATTGTGAACAGGTAAGATCCACTTCTACATTTGATCCCGACATTGGATTATGCATTCTAATTTTGAATAAGATTCTGAAAAGATCGTTTAAGTTTATAAATTTTAGTGTCACTAATTCGTTCCATTTCTATGTAGGTGACACTTTGGAATGGTTTCCTCCTAAAGAGGGAGGGCATGGAACTAAATTATTTTCTTTTCAAACCATTTGTGGTTCCTGGAGTTTTAAAAACAATACTTTTCGGATCATGAACAAAAGGGCTTGTGATCTTGAAAAATTTTTCGCGAGCAAGTGGCCCGATTTGAGGACAAATCGTCTTCAAGAGGGAGGGTATGATGTGATCTCAATCGCATCATGTTGTGGCACCACTCGTTGCTATCATGATTGGCCTAAAACACGAGGGCCCCAAGTGCAAGATGAAGCTCAATCTCAGCTCAACAAGCTCAATCTTAGTTTTTCCCAGCTCGATTTAGCTCACATGAGCTTAATTTAGCTCGTTTGAGCTCAATTTAGCTTACTTTAGCTCGTTTGAGCTTGGCTTAAGTTTATTTCAACTCATTTATTTTAATGTCTGAATAAATTAAGTAATTTATTAATTTAGCTTAAATTACTACAGCTTATAATTATGTTTTGACTTATTACATGTTTTAAATGTGTCTTGGCCGAATTTAATATGTCTTGTTAAGACTTTATTAAATTTGTCTAATTTAATTTATGTTTAATTAGTGTGTCTAAATTATATTAATGTTTGTTCAGCTAAATTTTATGTGATTTAATTTTGGTTCATGTGTTTTTGTAGGTGAGTTGAATTTGGAGAGTAATTAAACAAGGTTCATGCATGATAGGTTCAATGTATGGGACGGTGCATGTAAGGCCTCTTTCAATGAATGGTGGCTGATCCATTTGGCTCCCCAAGGCACCTATTTGGCCAAAAGGTGTCCAGCAACTTAAAGCACAAGCTTGGCCGATCGTATTCCCAAGGCAGCATCTAAGCCATTCACACCTCAATTTGACCAATCAGCTCCTATACATGTATGGGTGGATTCATGAACGTCCAAAGGGAGGGAATATTACCTTAATTCATCACATTGAATGTATAATGTGCATGTACAAAGGGGAGAACGAATTTACAAGGTACATGCTTCCATTCATGAACCAGCCCATCATTAAAGCTTTAATTAAGAGAGATGCATTACCCATGCACCTAGCATTCGTCCAAGAGGGGTTGGATATGAATTGAAGATGCACATTCATGGAACAAGGAAGCTTTCTTATTGGTTAAGCATGCATGAACGGGTTTTGGGAAGAAACATGATTATTCAACCATGCATGAACTTACACTATCCATGAACAGAGATTTAATGCTTGAAGTGTGAACATTTTTAATTGTTGTGTGAACACATTAGTAGCTGAATTTTAATAGGCATTAGAGAGCCTATAAATAGTTTATTTTGTTTATTGTAAAAGGTTACAGAATTTGATTATTGAAAACTTGATTGTGAGGTTTCCTCCTATCCTATTTCGTACGAGTCTCGTTCTGACTTATCTAGCTCGCTAGTGGCGTCAACCCGACTTCTTGAACTTATCACCATCCTGGTGTGGCGTTCATCCACCTCTTTATACCTTTGGTTCCTACCTCTCTATAGGTAACGGGTCAAGGTCCATCTTCGACTTCCATTAAACCCACCTTAAGTAATATAAGTCCCGGGGCAATACTTTACATAGTATTGAATCGTTCTTCGCTTGAGTTCAATTTCCATTCCATTTTATCTATCTACTTAAACTTTATTTTCTTTGTTAAACCGAACCTATCCATTCTCCAAACCAAGCCATTTTTGAACCCTTTTAATTACTTCTGCTTAAAACAACTCCATAAAGTTATCTCCATTCGACATCAACCAATACTTCTCGTCGACGATCGGGCAACTTAAGTGAACTCGACTCCATCAACCGAGCCGGATCACATCAATAATCTTCAAATATCTTGTGAATCAGGTTTGTTTCCATTGAAGAAAAAGGTAATACCAATTTCTATTTTTGATCCCGGCATTGATTCTTATGTTGTTCTTTTGAGTTTATTTGCTCAAGTTGTGACTAAAATCTTGGAAAGTTCTTTTGTGTTTAACCTTCATTGTGTCACTAATTTGTTTTATTGTTTTGTAGGTGGTGTTGTTAGGTGGTACCCTCCTAAAGAGGGAGGGCATGCAAATAACCTACTTTCTTGTCGAGCCGTATATGATTCACACGTTCTTGAAAGTGACTTTGTCAGGTTTATGACCAACGAGGTTTGTGACCTTGAGAGGTTTGTAGCGAGCAAATGGCCCGATTTGAGGACAAATCGTTTTTAAGAGGGAGGGTATGATGCGATCCCGGTCGTATCATGTTACGACACAACTCAATGCTACCGAGATTGGCCCAAACTCGAGGGGCCCAAGTGCAAAATGAAGTTTTTAATTTCAGTTTGTCAATTTGGCAGCTGGAAAATAAGGACTTTGATTCATTAATTTTTAGTTATTTTAGTTTGTGTTTTTAATTATGTCATAGTTTGCACATCATTAATATGTGTTCTGTATTTAATAAAGTCATGCATTATGTAACTTTCATGTTAGTTAAGTTTGCATCATTAAATTAAGTCAAGTTAGTTTAATTATGTAACTTTCATGTTAGTTAAATTTGCATTTCAAAACCATGCATTCAAGCATCTTAGTTTAATAAATGAGTTGCTGGACATTTATTCAACTCATCTTAGTTTTAATTAATAAGTGTTTTTGTTGAACTTTATTTAATAAGTGTTGTTCTTAATTAATCTAGTTCCTAGGATTATTTATTGCTTCTTTAATTAAACTAGTTGCTGGAATAATTATTGCATATATGTTTTAGTTCATTTATTTAAGTAAGTTTAATGTTTGTTATGATTAATAAGTGTTTTCATTTGTTTAATAAACTCATTTTAATGTGTTTATTGCAGGTGACTTTTTAGCTTATAGTGGTTACAATTCAAGGCTGTTACACATTTAATTAAGTGGTTGTTCAAGTTCTTTTGAGTTACAATTAAAGGGGCTGTTATAAAGGGAGCTTAAAATCATTAAAGGAGTTTTTAAAGAGCATTTTATGCCCTTTAAAATTCAGCAGCAACTCTTCCACTTCCAGCCGTTTTTGGAGCTTTCAAGAGAAATTAATCAAGCCTTTGAATGTCATTAAGGAGCTGGTTAAGAGATGGTGTCTATTCAACTAGCCAAGGACAACTCAAGAGTCATTTTCTAAGCCATTAAAGACATTCAAATCAGCTGAATTAAAGTGATTTTATGGAAGGAGTTATTTGGTTCAAAGAATAAGAAAAGACATCAGTTTTTATGGCACATTAAGTGGATGTTTTTGACCATTCGGTTACCTTGTTTTAGCATTATAAATAGATGTAATCAGCCATAGAGAAGGAGAACTTTTGGATGAATATAGATGAAATATTTGAATTGTGAGCTATCCAATTCTCTTTGTTCTTACGGAATTGATTTGACTTATCAAGCTTAACTTGTGGCGTCTATCCATTTCTTGTTTTCAAACTTATCACTTTCATAGTGTGGCGTTCATCATATACCAAGGTTCCTATCATTCTTGATAGTGGGTCTAATGTGAGCTTGCCTACGAACCAAATGGAGAACGAACAATAAGCCATTAAGCTGCCCATTGGTCCAATAACGCGAGCTAGAGCTAAACGATTCAAAGATGCTATTTTAGCAATGGTGGAACGGGTTGAGGAAAATGATAGCAAGGAGTTTAAAAACGAGCTGAACATATTCAACTTCTTTGAAGCTGAATTTCGTTCTAGCTAATTAATTTGATGACTGGAATTTAGACCATTTAAATAAACATTTAAATAAGTTTCATTACAGCTTTTAAATATGTCTTAATTAATTTAAGTGTTTAATATGTCTTGATTTAGTTAAATTAAAGATGTCTTGATGTCATTTAGTTTGTCTAAATTATTACATGTTTTAAATTTGTCTAGCCGAATTTATGTGTTATGATTTGTTAATATTTAAGTTGTCTCAATGTTATTTAGGATGTTCACATTATATTTTAATTTAGTTCAGATGAATTTGCTTGAAATTAATTAAGTTCATGTTTATTTTTAGGTGCAGCCGAATTTGGAGATGAATTGGACAGATTCATGCATGGAGATTCAATGAATTTGAAGATGCATGTGCAGCTGAACTAATGCATTAAAAGCTAATTAATTTTGGTGTTCTTCAAGGAAACTATTCGGCCAAGAGTGATCAAGTTTTTCATCCTTTCAAGCTTGGCCGATTCTTTTCCCAAGGGCGTATAAAAGTTGTTCACACTATGTCTATTCGGTTCAGCCATGTTCACACTTCAAGGCTCTTCAAAACCGTCCATTCACACTTCTAAATGGCTGTTCAAGTTGCCAATTAATGCTAGTAATTTTTCATCAATAGTTGCTTCATGAATGACCTCATTAAACTCCATTGGCCGAATGTAGCTGCTGCCATTTTTTTCCAAGTTCATTGAAAGCTCTTCCTTGGTCTCTATTCAGCCGAACCTTGATGCAAGCATATACATGAATTTAAGCTGAATTTTTGTTCAATTTTTGCTTAGAAATTAAGTCTAGAATATGTCCATTCGGCTACTAGACATTAGACTATAAATAGTTGCTCAATTTCTTGTAAAAGGACTTTTGACAAATTTCTGAATGAAATATCATTTTAGTGAGGCAATTCACTCTCTTTATTCTCCAAAGCTCTAATTGACTTATCTTCAACAAGTGGCGTCAATCTGACTTTGTTTCGAACTTATCACCATTGGTGTGGCGTTCTTCATACCGTAGGTTCCTATTTTGCTAAATAGAGGGTCTCGGTTTTATCCCAAATCCTTTCTTTCTTTGAAACCTTAAGCCCGGGTCCTTATTTGCTAATAAGGGTTCGACTTGTTTTCATTGAAATATCCAGCAAACAACACTCCATCAAACTCCCTTGTTTCCCAAAGCCATTTAATTTTAAACACCAAGACTTGAATTTATTTCAAGGCCGACACTACCTAATTTCGATCGGGAAATATTACGACTCGTTATTTCATACGAAATGAGCTCGTATCAGTTGGTATCAGAGCTGGTTAATTTAGGTACGTAAATTGTAGATTCAAAAAAAAGAAATCGAAAAAAAATTGAGAAAAAAAATTGCATACGGTCTAGGTGCGGACGAAAAGAACGTGAAAGATCCGTAAAAAAAAAGTCTGGAGACACTTCAACAAAATTTTTTCTAAAATCACATTCTACACTCCTTTATACCCATTTTAGTGAATTTTCACGCTATAAAATAAAAAAATAAAAAAATTTCCCAATTAGTGAATCCATTTTATACGCCACATCTTAAGCCTTTCTTTCTTTCGAGCCTACCCTAAACCATACTTCTTTCCCTTGCAAACCCCTTGAAGCCGACCCACAAGTGTGGATAAATCTAAGTAGCTTTTCAGAATATCGAGAGTTGGATTTGAGAGGTAAAAGGCAAGAGAGTACATCAAGATAAAAGCCGAAAATAGAGTGAAACACGAGAGGAGTGAATTCTTTTCTTGTGAGTGAATTGTGAGGGTTTTTTTTTTGGTGAGGATATTTTCTTAATTTTAATCATCATGTCAAGGAGCCCAGAACGACGAGCAACAAGTGAAGGAGCCTCGAATGCCGCTGGTGGAGGAGTTAATCTTCAACCAAGGAGAAACGTTCCCGGAGGCGGAGTGCCCAATCTACAAGTTCAAGCAATCGTGCGAGAAATTTCTCGTTTGTTCCAACCTCAATTTGATTCCCTTCATGAACGAATGGAACAAATGGAGGAACGAAGCCAACGTGCGAACACCCCTCCTATTCTAAGAAGAGAGCGAGAACGTCCATGGCAACATGCAAATGATCTATATGAAGCAAGTGACGTTGAAAGTGATCGAGCTTCGCGACAAAGTGCAAGGCGACAAGGCCAACGAGCACGGGAACCAAGAGATCGAGAGAGGACCGATGATGATTTAAAAAAACATTAAAATGGCGATTCCTGCTTTTCAAGGAAGGTCGGATCCCGAGGCCTATCTTGAATGGGAGAAGAAGGTGGAGTTAGTTTTCGAGTGCCACAATTACTCGGAAAGCAAGAAGGTAAAGTTAGCTGCTATAGAATTCTCCGAATACGCCATAATATGGTGGGATCAACTCATGATAAGCCGAAGACGCAATGGCGAACGTCCCGTGTCTACATGGGCGGAAATGAAAGCCATAATGAGAAAGCGA
This sequence comes from Gossypium hirsutum, assembly GCF_007990345.1. NCBI lineage: Eukaryota > Viridiplantae > Streptophyta > Magnoliopsida > Malvales > Malvaceae > Gossypium > Gossypium hirsutum. The sequence goes on from NC_053448.1 coordinate 19,121,903, forward strand.
TTCATTCCTGCTTACTATCACCGTGAGTTGTATCAAAAGCTCCAAAGCTTAACTCAAGGCCAATGAAGCGTGGAGGATTACTACAAGGAAATGGAAGTGGCCATGATCCGCGCCGATGTGGAGGAAGATCGAGAAGCCACCATGGCTCGATTTCTCGCCGGCCTTAACCGAGATATTGCAAATATTGTGGAGCTACACCATTATGTCGAGGTCATTGATATGGTCCATATGGCCATAAAGGTTGAAAAACAATTAAAGAGAAAAGGTACGTTCCGTTCTTTCCCTAATACTTCTTCTACGACTAAGTGGGGGCAAGGGTCCAACAAACGAGACTTGCCGAGTCGAAATAAAGAAGTAAGTGGAGCTACCAAATTCAACAAACCGATTGCCGAATCGAGTAAAGGAAAGATGGATGCCCAACCAAATAGATCCCGAGACATCAAATGCTTCAAATGTCTTGGAAGGGGCCACATCGCAAGCCAATGCCTGAACCGAAATGCGATGTTTGTTCGAGATGATGGAGAAATTGAATCCGAAAGTGAACAAGAGAACGAGGCTGTTGAACAACTCGAAGAAGAGGAAGACATCGAACAAGCCGAGAATGGAGAAATCTTGGTTGTGAAAAGAAGTCTCACTTTGCAAGGTGCCGAAAATGATTAACAACGCGAAAACATCTTCCATACGCGATGTCAAGTGCAAGGTAAGATTTGTTACGTGATAATTGATGGGGGAAGTTGTACAAATGTGGCTAGTACGTTGATGGTGGAGAAACTCGGATTGGCCACCACCAAACATCCCCATCCGTATAAACTCCAATGGCTTAACGATGGTGGAGAATTGAAGGTAACAAAACAAGTGCTCATTTCATTCACAATCGGAAAATATCAAGATGAAGTGATGTGCGACGTTGTACCGATGCATGCGGGGCATCTTCTTTTGGGACGTCCGTGGCAATTCAACAAGCGAGCAATTCATGATGGTTACACAAATCGATTCTCTTTCAAACATATGGGACGAATGGTGACTCTAGCTCTGTTATCACCGAAACAAGTGTACGAAGATCAACTCAAAATGAGGAGTTCGATTGAAAAATCAAAAGAAATTGAGAGAGAGCAAAAAAATGAAAAGAATAAAGAAAAGAGTGAAGAAAGAAGAAAAACAAAAAGATGAGTGATAAAAAAAGAGAGTGATTCAAAAGAAAAAGAAATGAGTGATGAGATTGAAAAAAAGAATTTGTTTGTAAAAGAGAGGGAAGTCCGAAAATCGATGCTATTGAAACAACCATTGTTGGTTCTTTTGTACAAGGAGAGCTTGCTTGGCACTAACGAATTTGATGACAAATTGCCTTCTTCTATTTTGTCTGTGTTGCAGGAATTTCAAGACGTATTCCCGGAAGAAATCCCGAGTGGGTTACCACCTATTCGTGGAACTGAACACCAAATCGATCTTGTGCCGGGAGCCACAATTCCAAACCGACCTGCTTACCGGAGCAATCCTGAAGAGACGAAAGAATTACAAAAGCAAGTAAATGAACTCCTTGAAAAGGGCTATGTGCGTGAAAGCCTTAGTCCATGCGCCGTGCCTGTTTTACTAGTTCCGAAGAAGGATGGAACGTGGAGGATGTGCGTGGACTGCCGTGCTATAAATAAAATAACTATCAAGTATCGTCATCCTATACCACGATTGGATGATATGCTTGACGAGCTAAGTGGCGCGAGTTTATTTTCAAAAATCGACCTTAAGAGCGGTTATCACCAAATACGCATGCTTGAGGGAGATGAGTGGAAGACTGCGTTCAAAACGAAGCATGGGCTTTACGAATGGCTCGTTATGCCATTTGGCTTAACGAACGCCCCAAGCACATTCATGAGGCTTATGAATCACGTTTTAAGACCTTTTATTGGTAGATTTTGCGTAGTATACTTCGACGATATATTATCTATAGTAAAAATTTGGATGAACATATTTTACATTTAAAATCTGTTTTGGAAGTATTGAGAAAAGAAACCTTGTATGCTAATTTGAAGAAATGTGATTTCTGCACTAACAAGGTTGTGTTTTTAAGTTTTGTTGTTAGCTCGGAGGGTCTTGAAGTCGATCAAGAGAAGATCAAGGCGATCCAAGAATGGCCCCGTCCAACGAATGTCTCCCAAGTCCGAAGTTTCCATGGACTAGCAAGTTTTTACCGTCGATTCGTGCCAAATTTCAGCACCTTAGCCACACCTTTAACCGGGGTTATTCGTAAGAATTCCAACTTCATTTGGGGAGAGGAACAAGAAAAATCCTTTTTGAAAATTAAAGATTATCTAACTCATGCACTGTTATTAGCTTTGCCTAACTTTGATAAAACTTTCGAGTTAGAATGTGATGCATCAGGTTTAGGCATTGGAGCTGTGTTGATGCAAGATGGTCGTCCTATTGCCTATTTTAGCGAGAAACTGAATGGTGCTGTCTTAAACTATCCAACAAATGACAAGGAGCTCTATTCGTTGATCCAAGCCTTAGAAACGTGGCAACACTATCTTTGGCCCAAGGAATTCGTCATACACACCGATCATGAGTCCTTGAAGTATTTAAAGGGGCAACACAAGTTGAATAAGCGACACACTAAGTGGGTAGAATTTCTCGAATCTTTTCCCTACGTTATTAAATATAAGAAAGGTAAGGAAAACGTAGTGGCTGATGCACTATCTCGAAGGTATGCGTTGCTAAATATTTTGGATGCTAAGTTAATGGGGTTTGCATTTCTTAAAGATTTATATGTCAACGATGCTGACTTTGGTGAATTCTTTAGATTATGTGCAAAGGGAGCCTACGAGAAGTACTATCGACATGATGGGTACTTATTCCGAGAAGGAAAGCTTTGTATACCCCAAGGTTCCGTACGAGAAGTGTTGATCGAAGAAGCCCATAGCGGAGGATTAATGGGGCACTTTGGTGTTGCTACGACATTAACTACATTGCACGAACATTTCTTTTGGCCCAAGATGCGACGAGATGTCGAACGATTTTGTAATAGATGCATTGCGTGCAAACGGGCTAAGTCACGAATTAAGCCCCACGGTTTGTGATACGAGCATGCCCCGCGAACTTCATCGAGCAAGTCTGTCAAGCCGAGCATTGACATGTTGGCAAGCTGATCCCAGCTCGTTTCCAGCTCCACGAGCTCCGTCTAGCTCAAATCCAGCTTATTCAAGCTCGATCCAACTTGCCTGAGCTAAACCGAGCTCACTCCTAGCTCATATTTAGCTCACGAGCTAAACCTTAGCTCAACTTCAGCTTAGGAGTTTAGCCTCAGCTCAACTTTAGCTCACGAGCTAAAACTTAGCTCATTTTAGTTTAAACTCGGTTTTTTCTTTAATACATTAAATAAAATTTGCACATATTCATTTAAGCATTAAACTTGTCTTATATTAATATTTGTTATTAATATATCATTGTCATTATATAAATTGATTATGTTCACATAGCCGAATTAATGCATGACATTAATGTGTTCACATCATGCCGAATTTATGAGCGTTCATGAGATGTCTTAATGACTTGTTTATTTCATGTAGGTACATTCCTTTGGACGGTACAATGTATGAATGAAGAAACATCTCTTTTAGGCATTCCACACTCATGAATGAAGAAGTATTAAATGCTGGTGCATGTACGGCTAGATGCAATGTTTCTACAAATTCATGCATGTGTCGAATGCATGTATGGACATTAAAGGCTAGTCCATGAATGGATCAAATGCATGGGATGATAGAATGCGTGAATGGCTTAAGTGCATGTATGGTGGCTGTCTCTTAACTTTCCAAGGCACTTATTCGGCCAAGAAGTAGCTGCTAACTAATTCTATGTTGACCATAGAGCTCCTTGAGCATGTTCACACTTTGAATTGACCTATAGGCTACTACACATGCATGGATGGGTTCAAGAACGTCCAAGGGAAGGAATTAACTCAATAATTCAACACATTGATTGAATTAAGTGCATGCACAAAGGGGAGAACGAATTTACTAGGTTCATGCTACCATTTATGAACTTACATGCCATTAAAGTGTTTAATTATGAAGATACATGGTCCATACAAGTGCATGAACGTCCCAAGGAGATGAATGCAACCTTTTGGTGCACATACAAGTCACTTGAAGCCTTTCTTTATGACTAAGCATTCATGCACAAACTAAGGGGGAAGAAAGTGTCCATTCAGCTAGTGCATGAATCTGCCGAATTTATGAACTATTTTAATACATTAGTGTGAACGTTTTTATTATTGTGTGAACACCTAGATGCCGAATTTGAATGGTCATCTATGTGCCTATAAATATTTGTTTTCTTTCATTTGTAAAGGACTTTTGACTTTTGATCATTTGAATGAACTTTGTTCAAAGAGTGAGTTTTCTCCTCTCTAAATTCGTACGAGTTTCGATCTGACTTATCTAGCGTGCTAGTGGCGTCTATCGTTCTCTTTTGAACTTATCACCTTGCTTTGGTGTGGTGTTCAACCCTTCTACAATTCCGCAATCCCACCTTGAACCGAATAGAAATCGGGGTGACACTTTTTAGTGTTGAATCGTTTCTGGCGTTTAAGCTCATTTATCCATTCCACCGACTATCCTAGATTTTACCCAACTATAATATCTTTTTACAAAACCGAGCCGTCATTTATCAACTTCCATTTTTCTTATTTTTATCCTTAAATCGAGCCTACTACCCTTATAAATTTACCATCACCTTAGCCAACCTTTAAAACCATTTGAAAGCTTCCGCATCTTTAGCCTTATTTCATCCTATTTTCAATAACTCAACTATTCCTCGTCGACGATCGGACAATTACGTGAAACGACTCAATTAATCTGGGCCGGATCACATCATTTGGTATCAGAGCTACTAAAACGAGGAATGCCGACGTTCGTACCAAGCTCGGAGTAGGTTCGTAACGAAAAAAATAAAAAAAAAAGGAAGTCAAAAAAAAAAAAAATTTTTTTGAGTTGGAATTTAATTTTTTTTTTCTCTTCCTTGTATTTTGTTTACTATTGTATTGGATTTAAAAAAAAGGAGAAGAAATTCAGAAAAAAAATTCAAAAAAATCGAAAAAAAAATGAAAAAAAAGTGACAAAAAAATCGAGTTAAAAAAAAGAAGAAAAAAACAAAAGTGAAAAGTCTTGTGAGTTTTATTTTGTTTTTTTTGTTGCTTCCGAGCATCCATTCATTTTACCATTCCCTCTACCCCCCAAACGCCACACATACTTTGATTTTTATTTTTCTTTGTTTAGCCTACCCTACACCCGACGTTATCCCTTGTAACCCATTTGAAGCCGACCCTCTAAGCCGCAATAAGTCTTCTTGAAACAAAATACGAATTCACGAGAGTGAGATGAGCGGAAAAAGGCACGAGTGGTGAGTACATTAGAGCGAGCAAAAGCCATTAGACAAGTGTAAACACGAGTGGAGTGTTATCCAATTTTCTTTCCGAGCGAAATTGTGAGGTTTGTGGTGAGGTACTTCATTTTTTTTTATTTTGTTTTGTGATCTAACATTTTCTTTTTAGCAACAAAAAATCATGTCATACGAAGAGTTCACCGAATCGGAATACCAATATTTGGTTCAAGAAAAGCGAAGAATGGCGACTAAACGAGACCAAAGTGATCGAGTTTCTTCAAGTCGTAAAACGGAACCAAGAACCCCACGGAGATATACCCCCGACTACTACTTAAGAAAAAGTTCCTATCGTGATTCCTTTTCGCCATCTACTTCGAGACAAAGAGATTTATACTATGACGCATATTCATCAGCGAATTCGAGAAGTGACTTCGATCGAAAGTCCTTTTCATCAAGAAATTTGAGAAGACGAGAAGCCGATTACGATTTTGATTCATTCCAAGATGGCGTTCGAAGAGAAAGACATACTCCTACTAGATCTTCAAAGAAATCTTACCCGGAGTATTCTTCACGAAGTTTTGATTGTGAATCATATGCAAATAGTTCTTCATCTTTCGAACAAGATTTGTATTCTCATCGTTCTTTTGTACATTCTTGTAAAGAGAAAACAAAGAAAAGAAAAGAAAAAGAAAAAGCAAGAGAAGAAAAAGAAAATGAAATAAAAAGAAAAGAGAGGCAAGAGGCAAGTAAGAGAGAAAATGAGCGAATCTTGAGAGAACTTGAAAAAGCCTTTGAAAAAGCCTTTGAAAAGCAAAAAGAAAATGAAAAAGGAAATGAAAAGAAATTTGAGAGTGAAAAAGAAGATGAAAAAGAAATTGAAACAAAAGAAACGAGTGATCCAGAAGAAAAAGAATCGAGTGAGAAAATAAGTGAGCAAGTGAGGATTATTTCCACTAACCCACCTGTTCGATCTTCTTGTGAGTTAACTTTTCAGGTTCCTAGAAGTTTGTGTGACCAATTCCATCTACATTACCTTCCAAACGAGAGGTGTTTTAGGTTGTTCGAAAAAGGTAAGTTCGCGAATGACTACCACCCACTTGCGATTGAAGGTAAGGAAGGTAAGGATTCTTTGTTTATCGAATCAAAGTCACTTGATTTGGATAATTTTTGTTCAATTACTGTTGTTAACGATTTTGTTTTAAAAGGTGCCATATACAGTTTTTTTTTATGACGATTACTACATTGGCAAATTTGTTGACAACATTGGATTAGTTTTCCCTAAGCAAATTTTGAACATGTTTGATCAAAGTCTGTCACGTAAAAATTCTCATGTGTTTGACCCTGCAAACTTTTTCAACTCATGAGTTAAATCTTTATGTTTAAATATGCCTGCTCAATTGATTTGTAATAAATCTGCCTGTTTGAAAAGTTGCATGTTCGTTAAAAATTCTTTGTTTGGCATCCATGTTAAAAGATCTTCACATGATATGTGCAATTGTGTTCTTCATGAACAATCTTTGAGTTTTTGTGCGAAATTTCCATGTAGTGATTTGCATTCCCGATTAATACTCTTGAAGTATGAACCTTTGCATTTTGGTATGCTCGGTTTTGTCAAATCAACATGTGTGTTTAAACTAGTGAAATATAATTCGTGTGGTGAGTTGATTATATCTTCTTCTAATATGTTGCTTGTTGGAATTCCTAATCAAGTTCGTGTGTTCAAGCTTGGTATTTGCTACATGAATTCATTTTATGGAAACATTAAGCGCTTTGCATCCTTTACATTGAAATTATGTTTGCTTGAAGTTTGAATTTTTGATAAGAAGGTGAAATTCAATGATTTGGGTTTCAATTTTGATTCATTTATTAATCACCTAGTTTGGCCACATTTGAAATTTTTGTTTCATTTCGAGAAGGTAAGGCCAACCTATGTTTTTGGAATTGAATCAAATTTCCATGGTAACTTTCCTTTTCCATTTAAGTCCATAGTTTTCGATAATACTAACCCGTCTTATTTTTGTGAATCCCACCCCTCGAGGAGCAAGACATGTCATGGTGCGTCACCACCTATTCAAATTTATCGAAGTAATAGGTTTGTCTTACGTTATCTATCCAAAGAGAGAAGATTCATTTTGACTGAGAAAGGTAAACCCAATCCTCAATTTTCTTCTCTTCATATTCGTCAAGGTAAGTCATCTGAAAATTTTCAAATATCTTTGCTCACTTCGATTGAAGTTGAAAATTCCATTGATTGGTTGTTTGGAAATTATTTATACTTTGATGTGATGGATTTTTCCTTTTGGAATTGTGATGATGTGATTATTACGTTGGAATTTGGAGAATCCCCTCATGTTGCTCAAAAACGAAAGGAAGAATTAGCATACCTTTGGCCATGGCATACCTTGCATGAGCAAGACAAAGGACCAAATGAGTTACTATATTCGATTAAAGAAATTAAAATGTTTTGGATGAGGAATAATGTGTTTAAGTGCCTACCATCGTTTTTAACCAATTATCCCTTGATCCAACTTAGTTTTCATGTTTGTAACGATGGTCTAACGAAACTCTTTGATAAATTTATGTATGCTTGCTTTGTCCAATTGAGATTTTTGGCATATGTTCGATTGAATGAATATTTTATGAACTATCGAACACATTTGAATTTGACTCCTTTGAGTTTCTTTTTATTGGCTGTGGTAAGAATTTTTCAGGTTTGTGTGACATCTTCCATCCCATTTGACCGAGGAAAACCATGCATGAGTCAAAGTTCTCCCATGGACAAACGGCTCGATTTGAGGACAAGTCGCCTAAAAGAGGGGGGGAATGATACGAGCACGCCCCGCGAACTTCATCGAGCAAGTCTGTCAAGCCGAGCATTGACATGTTGGCAAGCTGATCCCAGCTCGTTTCCAGCTCCACGAGCTCCGTCTAGCTCAAATCCAGCTTATTCAAGCTCGATCCAACTTGCCTGAGCTAAACTGAGCTCACTCCTAGCTCATATTTAGCTCACGAGCTAAACCTTAGCTCAACTTCAGCTTAGGAGTTTAGCCTCAGCTCAACTTTAGCTCACGAGCTAAAACTTAGCTCATTTTAGTTTAAACTCGGTTTTTTCTTTAATACATTAAATAAAATTTGCACATATTCATTTAAGCATTAAACTTGTCTTATATTAATATTTGTTATTAATATATCATTGTCATTATATAAATTGATTATGTTCATATAGCCGAATTAATGCATGACATTAATGTGTTCACATCATGCCGAATTTATGAGTGTTCATGAGATGTCTTAATGACTTGTTTATTTCATGTAGGTACATTCCTTTGGACGGTACAATGTATGAATGAAGAAACATCTCTTTTGGGCATTCCACACTCATGAATGAAGAAGTATTAAATGCTGGTGCATGTACGGCTAGATGCAATGTTTCTACAAATTCATGCATGTGTCGAATGCATGTATGGACATTAAAGGCTAGTCCATGAATGGATCAAATGCATGGGATGATAGAATGCGTGAATGGCTTAAGTGCATGTATGGTGGCTGTCTCTTAACTTTCCAAGGCACTTATTCGGCCAAGAAGTAGCTGCTAACTAATTCTATGTTGACCATAGAGCTCCTTGAGCATGTTCACACTTTGAATTGACCTATAGGCTACTACACATGCATGGATGGGTTCAAGAACGTCCAAGGGAAGGAATTAACTCAATAATTCAACACATTGATTGAATTAAGTGCATGCACAAAGGGGAGAACGAATTTACTAGGTTCATGCTACCATTTATGAACTTACATGCCATTAAAGTGTTTAATTATGAAGATACATGGTCCATACAAGTGCATGAACGTCCCAAGGAGATGAATGCAACCTTTTGGTGCACATACAAGTCACTTGAAGCCTTTCTTTATGACTAAGCATTCATGCACAAACTAAGGGGGAAGAAAGTGTCCATTCAGCTAGTGCATGAATCTGCCGAATTTATGAACTATTTTAATACATTAGTGTGAACGTTTTTATTATTGTGTGAACACCTAGATGCCGAATTTGAATGGTCATCTATGTGCCTATAAATATTTGTTTTCTTTCATTTGTAAAGGACTTTTGACTTTTGATCATTTGAATGAACTTTGTTCAAAGAGTGAGTTTTCTCCTCTCTAAATTCGTACGAGTTTCGATCTGACTTATCTAGCGTGCTAGTGGCGTCTATCATTCTCTTTTGAACTTATCACCTTGCTTTGGTGTGGCGTTCAACCCTTCTACAATTCCGCAATCCCACCTTGAACCGAATAGAAATCGGGGTGACACTTTTTAGTGTTGAATCGTTTCTGGCGTTTAAGCTCATTTATCCATTCCACCGACTATCCTAGATTTTACCCAACTATAATATCTTTTTACAAAACCGAGCCTTCATTTATCAACTTCCATTTTTCTTATTTTTATCCTTAAATCGAGCCTACTACCCTTATAAATTTACCATCACCTTAGCCAACCTTTAAAACCATTTGAAAGCTTCCGCATCTTTAGCCTTATTTCATCCTATTTTCAATAACTCAACTATTCCTCATCGACGATCGGACAATTACGTGAAACGACTCAATTAATTCGGGCCGGATCACATCAGTTTGTATAAACCATTACCTATTCCCGAAACCCCTTGGTCTGATATCTCCATGGATTTCGTGCTAGGTTTACCTAGGAGTAAGAATGGCCGAGATTCAATATTTGTGGTTGTAGATAGGTTCTCAAAAATGGCCCATTTTATAGCATGTCGTAAAACTGATGATGCCGTTAATATTGCTAACTTATTTTTCAAAGAGGTGGTCAGGTTGCATGGCATGCCTAGAACGATCGTGTCTGACCGAGACGCAAAATTCCTTAGCCATTTTTGGAGGACATTATGGGGGCGTCTTGGAACGAAGTTGCTATTTTCAACCACTTGCCATCCGCAAACGGACGGCCAAACCGAAGTGGTCAATCAGATTCTGTCTACATTGCTTCGAGCTATTATTCGGAAGAATGTGAAGGCTTGGGAAGAATGCTTACCACATGTGGAGTTTGCGTATAATCGAGCTGTTCATTCAGCTACCAAATTTTCTCCTTTTGAAATTGTCTATGGTTTCAATCCATTAACTCCACTTGATTTATTGCCATTGCCTTCTAATCAACTTGTTCATGTAGATGGGAAGCGCAAAGCTGATTTCGTCAAGCAATTGCACCAACGAGTTCGAGACAATATTGAGGCCAAGACCAAGAACTATGAGCAACATGCTAACAAAGGTCGTAAGCGAGTTGTGTTTGAACCGGGAGATTGGGTTTGGTTGCATATGCGCAAGGAGAGATTTCCTATGCAAAGGCGATCCAAACTTCTTCCGAGAGGGGATGGACCGTTTCAAGTCCTTGAGCGAATTAACGATAACTCCTATAAATTGGACTTGCCTGGTGAATATAATGTTAGCGCGACTTTTAACGTTTCTGATTTGTCTCCGTTTGATGCAGATTCCGATTTGAGGGCAAATCGTTCTGAGGAGGAGGGGAATGATGTGAGCTTGCCTACGAACCAAATGGAGAACGAACAAGAAGCCATTAAGCTGCCCATTGGTCCAATAACGCGAGCTAGAGCTAAACGATTCAAAGATGCTATTTTAGCAATGGTGGAACGGGTTGAGGAAAATGATAGCAAGGAGTTTAAAAACGAGCTGAACATATTCAACTTCTTTGAAGCTGAATTTCATTCTAGCTAATTAATTTGATGACTGGAATTTAGACCATTTAAATAAACATTTAAATAAGTTTCATTACAGCTTTTAAATATGTCTTAATTAATTTAAGTGTTTAATATGTCTTGATTTAGTTAAATTAAAGATGTCTTGATGTCATTTAGTTTGTCTAAATTATTACATGTTTTAAATTTGTCTAGCCGAATTTATGTGTTATGATTTGTTACTATTTAAGTTGTCTCAATGTTATTTAGGATGTTCACATTATATTTTAATTTAGTTCAGATGAATTTGCTTGAAATTAATTAAGTTCATGTTTATTTTTAGGTGCAGCCGAATTTGGAGATGAATTGGACAGATTCATACATGGAGATTCAATGAATTTGAAGATGCATGTGCAGCTGAACTAATGCATTAAAAGCTAATTAATTTTGGTGTTCTTCAAGGCAACTATTCGGCCAAGAGTGATCAAGTTTTTCATCCTTTCAAGCTTGGCCGATTCTTTTCCCAAGGGCGTATAAAAGCTGTTCACACTATGTCTATTCGGTTCAGCCATGTTCACACTTCAAGGCTCTTCAAAACCGTCCATTCACACTTCTAAATGGCTGTTCAAGTTGCCAACTAATGCTGGTAATTTTTCATCAATAGTTGCTTCATGAATGACCTCATTAAACTCCATTGGCCGAATGTAGCTGCTGCCATTTTTTTCCAAGTTCATTGAAAGCTCTTCCTTGGTCTCTATTCAGCCGAACCTTGATGCAAGCATATACATGAATTTAAGCTGAATTTTTGTTCAATTTTTGCTTAGAAATTAAGTCTAGAATATGTCCATTCGGCTACTAGACATTAGACTATAAATAGTTGCTCAATTTCTTGTAAAAGGACTTTTGACAAATTTCTGAATGAAATATCATTTTAGTGAGGTAATTCACTCTCTTTATTCTCCAAAGCTCTAATTGACTTATGATATAGGATTGCGCGCGGACCAAGATCGAGTTGCCAAGTCATGAGAAACTCCTACGAAAACCCTAAACAATCAGATCCGAAACGAAACAGAAAAATTAAAAGATTAGAACTTTGAATTTCCAGATCTGAAATAAAATCCCCAAATCAGCAAAGAATCAAATTGAGAATAGAAATAAGTGTTAGGGTTCTTGAAACCCTCAAGGAGATTGTGATTCTGCCCAATTGAACACCAAGATAGTTTTCCCCAAATTTCGACAATCTAATTTCACCCAAAAAGAGTATGGAAAAACCCTAGAAATTGGGGATTTTTGGGCTGATTCCTTAAGATAGAAAAAGGCTGAAAACACAATAAGAACAGAAAATAGATTAGATAATGATTCAGCACAAGTAGAAATAAAGAAAGAATTGACAGTAAGAAATTAAAAGATAAGTCCTAAGAAGCCTTGAAATCTCGAATGATCTCACAACTCCCTTCAAACGGCTCTAATCTCCCCTCCAAAGAATATCAATGGCAAGAAGAAGGTTGAAGATGGCTCCCACAATCACAAGATTGTTAAAACAACTTCTAAAGAAAACTCAAGAGAAAAATCTTGGAGAAAACTCAAAGAAAATTCTGCTCTCAACAAATCTGAAATTTTAATAATAATGATAGGTGTTTAACAAGGTGGACAGCCATGCCTTTAAATAGGCCTTATAACTAGTCCTAATCTAATTAGAAAACTAAAAAAAAAACTCCTAATTATTTTAATATGGAAATTCGGTCAAAGGTCATTTTATCTGGGACTCTTGGACTGAATATTGACATAAAAATTTAAACTAAGTAAATAAATAAATAAATAAATAAAAATAAAAATAAAACTTTACAACTTGGGCCACTTTGACAATTTGGCTTGATTTTCAACTAAGTATGGATGGATTTCTTGATTGGGCTGGGAATTTGCTTATTGGGCCTCGCCTTCAAGAATTTGGGCTTTTGTGACTCGTATCAACTTATCTTCAACAAGTGGCGTCAATCTGACTTTGTTTCGAACTTATCACCATTGGTGTGGCGTTTTTCATACCGTAGGTTCCTATTTTGCTAAATAGAGGGTCTCGGTTTTATCCCAAATCCTTTCTTTCTTTGAAACCTTAAGCCCCGGGTCCTTATTTGCTAATAAGGGATCGACTTGTTTTCATTGAAATATCCAGCAAACAACATTCCATCAAACTCCCTTGTTTCCCAAAGCCATTTAATTTTAAACACCAAGACTTGAATTTATTTCAAGGCCGACACTACCTAATTTCGATCGGGAAATATTACGACTCGTTATTTCATACGAAACGAGCTCGTATCAGGGTTGAGGTCTTTTCTTTATTGTTTTCCTATACTGTCATTCACCTAAGAGCTACTTTGAGTCTCGGGTCAACAACCTCTATTGTTGGTTCATTCTCTGCCCTTAGCCAAAATTTTCCATTCGTTGTTAAACCCATTTCCCTTTTAAACGTTTGTTTGTAGCCTTTCTTCTATTTTGAAACAAACTTAGCCTTACTCAAATTCACGATCGAGCAAACACTAACGACTCGAATCAATCACAAAACGAGTTCGTATCAAGGGTGGTCGGCCAAGCCATATATATAGGCCTCCTAACTACTTTCCTATCCCTACTAGGAAAACTAAAAAAACCCTAATTGTTGCCTTTCAAGGGAATTTCGTCCAAGGCCTTTAAATGGGCCTCTTGGACTGAATTCTTACATAGAAATTTATTCATAAAGTCTAAAAATTAAAACCAAGTATTTAAAGAATTAAAATTTTACAAATTGGGGCACTTTGACAATTTGGCCTGATTTTCAACTAAGTCTAATTTAACCTTCTTGGTTGGGCTTGGAACATCTTATTGGGTCGTATCTTCAAGAACTTGGGCTTGTAATCTATTCTCTCCCGAAATTGGTTCGTTGATGCTGTAACTGAGATCCAATGCGCATTAGCTGCAAGATTCAGTTTCTTGGACCAAGATTTCCAAGATTTGAAATCTTGATTTTCTTGAAAACAAGAAAGCGAATCTTGATTTTCTTTTTCCTTTGTATACGCATCTAAGGCCTTGCTAATGAAGTCTTGAATGGTTCCATTTAGTTTCATACGCATTTGCCTGGCCTTTGACCTCGTTATTGGGCCTTGTGATAATTTGAGCGCATCACATTCTTGAGCTTGAGTTGGGCCTTTGTGACTCGTATCAAGAACTCACACGATAATTAGAATCCAAAATTTTAAATGTTTTACATGAAAATTCTCTTTCTAGCACAACAAATGGAATTTGTTCAAATCTAGACAAACATCTTTCGATCCACCATTTAACATTGCTTGAACCAATGCAAAACATGTCAAAGTGAAAAATGTTTTAACATGCTATTGGAGATAAACTCATCAAAAACTCTAAAAGAATAACAACTAGATGGAACTTTGTAAAGAGATCTTTTGAGAACAATATCATGGGCAGGCTTATCATCGAAATTCAAAAACCAACTTACCTTTTTCAATCAAATGGAATCACCTTTCATTGGGAAAGAATTGAAGTTGGAATTCGTATAATTGATCTTTAGAAACATGATGTAAAGAGATATCACGAGGCAATCTTGTATGTTGGTTAGTGAAAACACTCATCACTTGTGATTGAACAATTTCTTGCTTACTTTCTTTTTCAATTTCAATTTCTTTTTCAATCTCAATCTCTTCACTCACACTTTCATTACTCTCACTTTCTTTTTCCTTATGCTCTCTTTTTATTTCAACTTCTTTTCTCACAACCTCTTTTTCTTTTTCGATTTCATTTTCTCTCATTTCATTTTTTCTTCTCTCAATGTCCTTTACTTTTCATTCATTTTCTTTCAACAATAATTTTTCTTTCCTCTCAACTTCTTTTTGCCTCACACTTTCAGTTTCTTTACAAAGTGTGGTTGAATTGAAAGAATTGGAATGAGTATACTTTCCATTGGGTATGAGTGGAATGATTTACATACAAAACACTATCACCCCTTTGATGTGATCCCAATCGCATCATGTTATGGCACCACTCGTTGCCATCGAGATTGGCCTAAACATGAGGGATCCAAGTGCAAGATGAAGTTCATTTTCAACTCAATCAAACTTATTTCCATGCGGTTTAGCTCACTTAAGCTCAATTCAGCTCACTCGAGCTCAAGTCAGCTCATTCGAGCTCAAGTCAGCTCCCACGAGCTCAATTCAGCTTATTGAGCTCGTTATTAGCTCTTTAGTTCATTTAATTTTAATTGCTGGAATAAATTAAGTATTTAAGTTAATTAGTTAATTTAGTTACAGCTCTTAATAACTTGTCAGCTTATTACATGTTTTAATTATGTTTTAATTAATTATGAGTGTTTAATATGTCTTAAATTATTACAAGAATTAATAGGTTCATCGAATTTATTGTGCAGATTATTGTTTTCACATGCTGCCAAATTATTATTCTGGAATGCATTTCACTTGCTGATTTTATTTGCTACAGGTTCATGAATGGCTTGGTGCTATGTAAGGGAGTGTTCATGCGTAATGAAGGTTCAATGGAAGGCATTTAAGGGAACACAAGTACTTGGGAAGTTCATGCAAGAGGGGGCTGCTGAATGTTCATGCATTTGCACATTTATGGACTGAATTTGATACGAGTCACAAAGGCCCAACCCAAGCTTAAGAAGGTGATGGGCTCAAATCAAGAAAATCAAGATTCACTTTCTTGTTTTCAAGAAAATCAAGAAATCGAATCTTGGCCCAATTTTGCTGTTCGGAGCGATTTCAAGAATCAAGAAAATCAAGATTTCAAATCTTGGAAATCTTGGTCCAAGAAACCGAATCTTGTAGCCAAAGCACGTTGGATCTCCATTACGAGCGTCAACAACCCAATTTCGATAGGAGATGGATCACAAGCCCAAATTCTTAAAGGCGAGGCCCAATAAGCAAATTCCCAGCCCAATCAAGAAATCCATACATATTTAGTTGAAAATCAGGCCAAAATGTCAAAGGGCCCAATTTGTAAAAATTTTAGTTGTTTAAGTTAATTTTTTAACTTTTAGGAATATCACATGTTAAATTAGGCCCAAATAGCCCAACAGGATGCATGGCCGAATTTTCCTTTGTTTTTTTAATTAAGTTTAAATTTTTTAAGTTTTCTAATTAGATTAGGATTTGTTGGAGGCCTATATAAGCATTGGCCAGTCATCCTTTGTAAACATCTCATTATTATTTTTTCTATGAAATTTCAGATTTGTTGAGTGCAGAATTTTCTTTGGGGTTTTCTCCAAGAATTCTCTCTTGAGTTTTCTTTAGAAGTTGTTTTAACAATCTTTTGATTGTGGGAGCCATCTTCAACCTTCTTCTTGCCATCGATATTCTTTGGAGGGGAGATTAGAGCCGTTTGAAGAGATTTGTGAAATCTTTCGGGATTTCAAGGATCTTTAGGACTTCAATTTACTTTCTTGCTGTTCATTCTTTTCTTTTAAATTCTGTTTATGCCGATTCTTTTGATCTAACTTGTTTATTCTTCTTGTGAATTTCCAGCCATCTTTATTACTCAAAAAGATCGATCGGTACTCATTCTTGGTAGCCAAATTCGACTAAACTTATCTTTTCCAATTAATCTTGTCAAATTCTTCTTGTCAAAACTAACTGTTTTAGGTTGCTGGAATTTTGGGAAAAATCAAGTTGCTGGAATTTGGGGCTTTATTCATCGGTTTAGTTCTTGGACAGATTCGGCTTGTTGAAAATCAATCTTGGAGATCGATTTTGTGTTTTTGCATTTCGAAAACATCTTGATACGAACTCGTCTCGTGATGTTTTGAGTCATATGTGTTGCCCAATTGTGAATTGAGTAAGGATGGATTCGTTTCGGTTTTAAAATGAAACAAAATAGAGATAATGGCTTCAAACAAAGGTAATAAACAAAATAAAGAGGAAACAATAACAAATTAAATTGGCTAAGACCGAAAATGAACCAACAATAACGAATTGTTGACCCGAATCTCAAAATGGTCTTTAGGTGTTTTTCGTTAAAGGAATCAGGAAAGGAACCTTGACCCACTATCAAATATGATAGGAACCAAAGGTATATTGAACGCCACACCAAAGGTGATAAGTTCAGCAACAAAGAAAAGATGGAAGCCACAAGTTATGCTTGATAAGTCAAATCAATTCCGAAAGAACAAAGAGAAATGGATAGCTCACAATTCAAATATAACATCTATATTCAGCAAAAAGTTTTCTCTCTAAGGCTGATTACAACTATTTATAATGCTAGAACAAGGTAACTGAATGGTCAAAAATATCCACTTAATGTGCCATAAAAAAACTGATGTCTTTTCTTATTCTTTGAACCAAATAACTCCTTCCATAAAATCACTTTAATTCAGCTGATTTGAATGTCTTTAATGGCTTAGAAAATGACTCTTGAGTTGTCCTTGGCTAGTTGAATAGACACCATCTCTTAACCAGCTCCTTAATGACATTCAAAGGCTTGATTAATTTTTCTTGAAAGCTCCAAAAACGGCTGGAAGTGGAAGAGTTGCTGCTGAATTTTAAAGGGCATAAAATGCTCTTTAAAAACTCCTTTAATGATTTTTAAGCTCCCTTTATAACAGCCCTTTTAGTTGTAACTCAAAAGAACTTGAACAGCCACTTAATTAAATGTGTAACAGCCTTGAATTGTAACCACTATAAGCTAAAAAGTCACCTGCAATAAACACATTAAAATGAGTTTATTAAACATATGAAGCCACTTATTAATCATAACACACATTAAACTTACTTAAATAAATGAACTAAAACATATAAGCAATAATTATTCCAGCAACTAGTTTAATTAAAGAAGCATAATTAAATGAACTTAACTCATGCATCAATAAATAATCCTAGGAACTAGATTAATTAAGAACAACGCTTATTAAATAAACTAAGATGAGTTGAATAAATGTCCAGCAACTCATTATTAAACTAAGATGCTTAAATGCATGGTTTTGAAATGCAAATTTAACTAACATGAAAGTTACATAATTAAACTAACTTGACTTAATTTAATGATGCAAACTTAACTAACATGAAAGTTACATAATGCATGACTTTATTAAATGCAAAACACATATTAATGATGTGCAAACTATGACATAATTAAAAACACAAACTAAAATAACTAAAAATTAATAAATCAATGTCCTTATTTTCCAGTAGCCAAATTGACAAACTGAAATTAAAAACTTCATTTTGCACTTGGGCCCTTCGAGTTTGGGCTAATCTCGGTAGCATCGAGTTGTGTCATAACATGATGTGGCCGGGATCGCATCATACCCTCCCTCTTGAAGACGATTTGTCCTCAAATCGGGCCATTTGCTCGCGATAAACCTCTCAAGGTCACAAACCCCGTTGGTCATAAACCTGACAAAGTCACTTTTAAGAACGTGAGAATCATATACGGCTTGACAAGAAAGAAGATTATTTGCATGCCGTCCCTCTTTTGAAGGGTATCACTTCAGATTGTCACCTACACAAGAATAAAATAAATTAGTGGCACCAAAAATTTTAAGCACAAAAGAAATTACCAAAATTTCATTCAAAAGTTGACCACTTATTCCAATGCCGGTGTCAAACACAAAAGTTGGTTTTACCTTTTCATAATGAATCCATAAATTCGTCAATGGAAACAATCCAAATCCCAAAAGCATTCGAAAGTTACAATTTTGGAAAATAAGATTCCATGGCTCAAATCCCTTTAACATTAATATAAAACAATAATCTCCGGGGTCAAAAACCAAGTTCTCCCTTACCACTTTAATCTGAATTGAAAATTTCATGGCTGGTAACATGGGAAAAACATGAAACAAACTAAAGTTATACGCATGCAAAACACATCCGAGTCCTTTAAACCATACTACAAAACAATTTCTGGGATCAAAGATTTGATTTTGATTTTGCAAGCCATCAAAATACACATCTTTTATTTTCGGGAATAAAGATAAAACCTGGAGCAAATGGAAGGGTTTAACACTTTTATTCAAGATAAAATTAGGATGCTCACCTTCACTTGACAACAACTTAGGAATCCATGCTCCGGGCTTAAAAACATGGTTTTGATCACTCATTCCAAAATGCAGCAAAAATTTCTTTTTCACTGATAATGCACACATGCTAAACAAATAAGATTTAGGCATATTCATTTTCAAACAATCAATCCTCATAAGATTCATCCAAACAGGCATGCGAATGTATGAAAATTTCGCACAAAGATTTAGAGAATTCACATTAACATCAGATTCAAATAGATTAAGCGCTTTACATGAAAACTCGTTATCACAAAAGATCACATTTTGTGTTTGTGGATTTAATCGAACAACATCAAAATATTTTTCAACATAAAACTTATTAAGTGAACAACTCTTCATGCCTCCACTTAAAACGAATTTATCAACCACAAATAGCGAGTAACAATTAACCAAATCAAAATAAGATCTTTTTAAAACTAAGTTATCGGAAATTTTATCAACAACTTTCAAACCTGATTGCCATGATTCATTGACTAAAAACTCCTTACCTTGCTTACCTTTAAGCGCTTGAACCTTACCTTTTTCGATCAAATGGAATCGTCTCTCATCAGGAAGGTAATAAAGTTGAAACTTGTCATTTGAATCTCTAGAAACCTGGAAAGAAGAAACAATACGAGGACAACTTGCAGATTGGTTAGTAAAAACATTCCTCACTTTTTCTTGTTGACTTTCATCTTTTCCACTCGTTTCTTTTTCAACTTCTCGTTCTTTTCCCACAATCTCTTTGTTTGTTGAAAACTCACTTTCACTCATCAATTCTCTTTCATTTTCAACAACACTTGTTTCTCGCACTCTTTCTTTTCTTTCTCCAATCTTTTTCTCTTTTTCAATTTTTGTTTCTTTTTCGGTTTCTTTTTCTCTCGTCACTCTTTTTCTTCTCTCAACTTTATTAAAAAATGGAGATAATACAAAAGAATCAGAACAATAGACTTTTCGTTGGAAAGAAATGGAAGAATCTTCATAAGAGTCACGATCAACTCTTCGTGAATAAACCTCCATGGATGAGTTCTTATATGAAACAAATTCACTTCTTCGTAAGGATTTTTCCATAGATGAATACTTTGATGCATACGAAGAATGACTTGTACTTTCTCGTTCGTTACCTTGATAGGCTTCAAACTCATAGTTGGATTTATTTCGGCCTAAATTCCTTGAAGAATAGGAATCTGGATAAGGGTCTCTTTTCACATATTCGTCGAATGTTTGTCTCCTTGATGATCTCATTTTCGTCCTTTCATTTGGATAAATTTTCTCCCGTTGGGTTCTTGCTCGATGGCTCCGCTCTTCGACACGATCCAATCGTTTCTTGATGGGTTTGAGTTTTCGATCAAATAGATGCTCCATTTCATGCGTAAAGGCTTGGAGTGTAAAATCTGGCACACTTCCTCCAACAATTCTTACAGGACGGAATCCAACTCCCTTGTCTGAATTTTTTTCTAGACTTCGTGACATTTTTTAAGAACTCACAACAAAGAATCTCACTATCCACTCACAAAGAAATCTCACACACTTGGCTTTTTTTTTCTCTCGAATAAAGTCACTACTCTCTTGCCTCTTTCCACTCACTCCTACTCTCTAAGTTCTTAGGAATTATTTAAACTTAAAAGCAATTGTTGTGGGTCGGCTTACAAACTTGATGTTTGGGCTTGGTAAGATTATTGTAGGACAAAGGAAGGTAGGCTTGAAACAAAGAAATTAAAAGGTTGGGTGTGGCGAAATAGTAGAAGGTAATAATGACTAAAATTTGGGCAGCAAACAAAAACTAAATTTCAAAACTAGCTCTCTTTTTTTTTCACAATTTTTTTTTCACAATTTTTTTTTCACAACTTGATATCCAATCTTTTAAGTTTGAATGGAAACCAAAAAAATTTTTTTTGAATTTTTTTTTTTGAATTTTTTTTGAGTTTTTTTTCGAGAAACTACTATACCGTAATGCCGACAACGTCGATTCTTACTCCAAATTTGCTAGCTCTGATACCAATTTGATACGAACTCGTCTCGTGATGTTTTGAGTCATATGTGTTGCCCAATCGTGAATTGAGTAAGGATGGATTCGTTTCAGTTTTAAAATGAAACAAAATAGAGATAATGGCTTCAAACAAAGGTAATAAACAAAATAAAGAGGAAACAATAACAAATTAAATTGGCTAAGACCGAAAATGAACCAACAATAACGAATTGTTGACCCGAATCTCAAAATGGTCTTTAGGTGTTTTTCAGTTAAAGGAATCAGGAAAGGAACCTTGACCCACTATCAAATATGATAGGAACCAAAGGTATATTGAACGCCACACCAAAGGTGATAAGTTCAGCAACAAAGAAAAGATGGACGCCACAAGTTATGCTTGATAAGTCAAATCAATTCCGAAAGAACAAAGAGAATTGGATAGCTCACAATTCAAATATAACATCTATATTCAGCAAAAAGTTTTCTCTCTAAGGCTGATTACAACTATTTATAATGCTAGAACAAGGTAACCGAATGGTCAGAAACATCCACTTAATGTGCCATAAAAAAACTAATGTCTTTTCTTATTCTTTGAACCAAATAACTCCTTCCATAAAATCACTTTAATTCAGCTGATTTGAATGTCTTTAATGGCTTAGAAAATGACTCTTGAGTTGTCCTTGGCTAGTTGAATAGACACCATCTCTTAACCAGCTCCTTAATGACATTCAAAGGCTTGATTAATTTTTCTTGAAAGCTCCAAAAACGGCTGGAAGTGGAAGAGTTGCTGCTGAATTTTAAAGGGCATAAAATGCCCTTTAAAAACTCCTTTAATGATTTTTAAGCTCCCTTTATAACAGCCCTTTTAGTTGTAACTCAAAAGAACTTGAACAGCCACTTAATTAAATGTGTAACAGCCTTGAATTGTAACCACTATAAGCTAAAAAGTCACCTGCAATAAACACATTAAAATGAGTTTATTAAACATATGAAGCCACTTATTAATCATAACACACATTAAACTTACTTAAATAAATGAACTAAAACATATAAGCAATAATTATTCCAGCAACTAGTTTAATTAAAGAAGCATAATTAAATGAACTTAACTCATGCATCAATAAATAATCCTAAGAACTAGATTAATTAAGAACAACGCTTATTAAATAAACTAAGATGAGTTGAATAAATGTCCAGCAACTCATTATTAAACTAAGATGCTTAAATGCATGGTTTTGAAATGCAAATTTAACTAACATGAAAGTTACATAATTAAACTAACTTGACTTAATTTAATGATGCAAACTTAACTAACATGAAAGTTACATAATGCATGACTTTATTAAATGCAAAACACATATTAATGATGTGCAAACTATGACATAATTAAAAACACAAACTAAAATAACTAAAAATTAATAAATCAATGTCCTTATTTTCAAGTAGCCAAATTGACAAACTGAAATTAAAAACTTCATTTTGCACTTGGGCCCTTCGAGTTTGGGCCAATCGCGGTAGCATCGAGTTGTGTCATAACATGATGCGGCCGGGATCGCATCACATCTATTCATAAGATCTTTGATTCTTGGCTATTCTTGATTGTTTTGGGGATCTTAATTTCTAGATCTGATTTGTTTTTAATCTTATTCTTTGTTTTGATTTCAGATCTGTTCGATTAGAGCTTTCGTAGGAGTTTCTCGTGACTTGGCAACTCGATCTTGGTCCCCGCGCAACCCCCATATCATTTGGTATCAGATTTTGGGCGTTTTGGGTGTTCTTGGTTGATTTCTAAACTGATTCTATTTTTTAAAGCATAAATAGCAGTTTTACCCAGAAAAATTGCTCAAAAAAATTCATTTGAGTGGGTAAACGTTGTCCGATTGATCTGAAATTTTACATACATGTTTTTGGCACTGTGATTGAATATAAAAAATTATTGCCGCAAAAAAATCAGTCAAAAAAGTCAAAAAATCGAAAAAGATGAAATTCAATAAAAATTTTAAAAAAGATTCAGCGGGTTGAATTTGGTGTCCAAAATTTCCAGATCAAAAATTCAATATTTAAGGACATTCCAGATTTAATTTAGTAATTTTTAGAGATCAGGAACACCTCAAACGAAGTTGTCAAGTTACTCCGCAGTTTTTCGAGTTTTCTATTTTTAGCAATTTTTATTGATTCTTAGCTGTAGTTTTTCATTTGTTTGCTTTTATTCTTCCGTTACGTTATCTAACACCTTCTTGTTTCTTGTGTTAGTAGGATTTACACGTGTGCACAACTCCTTCCTCGGTGCAACACGAATCACTTGGTGTCTCGTCAGTTTTTGGCATCCTAGTGCAAATTAGGATTCTTTGGTAGTTTGGTTAACACTCTCTAATTGGTTGATATAAACTCTGATAAAGAACTCATAAGATTGAATTCGACCTCATTGAGAATTTGATTTTTCTTTTTGAGTGATTAATGGTGAGGTTTGCTAACTTTTATTTTTGAGTGTTGAGTGTTTATTTTTTACAGGTTTTGAAGATGTCTAAAGGTGATAATAATGATGCACTTATGAAAGTCCAACAACAGTTAGACGGTCATACTGCTGCAATCACACAAATAAATGCTACACTTCAAGCATTGAATACTACTTTGAATGAGGTACGAGTGAATCAAAAACATCAATATCGAGATCCAATTAAGGAAGATAGGGATAACCAGCCCTATAGGTGCAGCCCTCAACGTGTCCCTAGAATGGATGATGATTTTCATGATCGTGGACAATCATCTTTGGCAAAACCAAAGAGCGAGCAGCAACGAGAACATCTCTTTAATACTCGCTGCCATGTACAAGGTAAGCTTTGTAGAGTTATTATTGATGGTGAAAGTTGCTCGAACATAGCCAGCACGACGATGGTGGAAAAGCTTTGCTTAACCACTACCAAGCATCCACAACCTTATCAACTACAAGGGCTTAGCAACGAAGGCCAATTTAGGGTCACTCAACAAGTGTGCATCGCCTTTTCTATCGGTAAGTATCAAGACGAAGTTGTGTGCGACGTAATGCCTATTCAAGCCTGCCATTTGTTGCTAGGAGAACCATGGAAACTGGATCGAAAAGTCACTCATGATGGTCGTACCAATAGGTATTCTTTCAAGCATCAAGGAAAGAAACTCACCTTAGTGCCGCTCACTCTGGAACAAGTCCATGAGGACCAAATCAAACTGAAAAATTCTGTTAAAACAAGTGAGGAAAAAGAAAAGAGAATGAAAAAGAGCAAAAAGAGATTGAGAGTGAAAAAGAAATTGAAGAAAGAAGAGAAAATGAATTAGAAAAAGAAACAAAAGAAAAAGATGTGGAAAGGGTAGTGAGGAATGTTTCCACTAACCAAGATATGAATTTTTCTTGTGTTGCTACTTTTCAGGTTCCCGAAAGATCGAAAGATAACTTTCAACTTCAATACCTCTCAAATGAAAGACGCTTTCATACGATCAACTTAGGCAAAGATGAAATCACACTACATGATCCCGAAGGTAAGTGAGGTAAGGAAATTTTAGAAACCGAGTCCAGTGCAGATTTGAAAATTATTGATAAAACTTTTGGTGACTTAGTTCTTAAAAGATCCCCTCATTTTGATCTGATTAATTGTTACTCTTCGATTGTGGTTGATAAAGTCATTACGAAAAGAAGCGTGATTTGTTATTCTCTTGATTTACCTTGTGTAAAATCCTCGAATTTGTCCAAATCTGTTTTGGAGAATAAGGTAACGAAATTTTCCAAACTTGTTTTCAATTTATATTCATGCCTTAAACAGTTTATGTGGTTGTACATGAAGTTTGAGTTCCATTTGACAAAGGTTAACTCAACAACGGTGATTCGACTACACTACGCCCCCGATGAGCGAAGGTTTGTTTTAAATGAAAAAGGTAAAATCGACCCTTATTCTTTTACTTATCAAGGTAAGATGCTTGAAACCTTTGAAACACTTTTGTACTCCTCGGATAGCGACAAAGATTGTGTTGATGAACACTTAGATCGAAACGTGCTTGACTGTCCTATTTTATTTATTGATGATAAATCTATTTTGATGGTTGATAAAAAGATTCTTGTTTTTGATAATGCATGTGTGAGTGAATCTAAAAACCGTCGATTAATGCATGGTAATCTGAATCTGTCCATTCACATGCGTTATACCTGTTCTATTATGCTTATAATTGGACTACAAGTTTGTTTGCGTTGCTATTTACTATTTCATGGCTATTCTTTTCAGTGGACTCAATTGCCATTAGTCCCGTTCGATCGAGGAAAGTTGATATGGGATTGCACGCGGACCAAGATTGAGTTTCCAAGTCACGAGAAATTCCTACGAAAGCTCTAATCGAACAGATCTGAAATCAAAACAAAGAATAAGATTAAAAACAAATCAGATCTGGAAATTAAGATCCCCAAAACAATCAAGAACAGCCAAGAATCAAAGATCTTATGAATAGATGTTTTCAGAATGCAAAAACACGAAATCGATCTCCAAGATTGATTTTCAACAAGCCGAATCTGTCCAAGAACTAAACTGATGAATAAAGCCAGCAACTTGTTTTTCCCAAAAATTCCAGCAACTTGATTTTTCCCAAAAATTCCAGCAACCTAAAACAGTCAGTTTTGACAAGAAGAATTCGACAAGATTAATTGGAAAAGATAAGTTTAGTCGAATTTGGCTACTAAGAATGAGTACCGATCGATCTTTTTGAGTAATAAAGATGGCTGGAAATTCACAAGAAGAATAAACAAGTTAGATCAAAAGAATCGGCATAAACAGAATTTAAAAGAAAAGAATGAACAGCAAGAAAGTAAATTGAAGTCCTAAAGATCCTTGAAATCCCGAAAGATTTCACAAATCTCTTCAAACGGCTCTAATCTCCCCTCCAACGAATATCGGTGGCAAGAAGAAGGTTGAAGATGGCTCCCACAATCCAAAGATTGTTAAAACAATTTCTAAAGAAAACTCAAGAGAGAATTCTTAGAGAAAACCCCAAAGAAAATTCTGCACTCAACAAATCTAAAATTTGATAGAAAAATAATAATAAGATCTTTACAAAGGGTGGTGATACGAGTCATAAAGGCCCAATCCAAGTTCAAGAACGTGATGGGCTCAAATTGCCACAAGGCCCAATAACGAGATCAAAGGCCCGACAAATGCGGTCCAAACTAAATGGGACCATTCAAGAGCTTGTTAGCAAGGCCTTAGATGCATACACGAGAGAACAAGAAAATCAAGATTCACTTTCTTGTTTCCAAGAAAATCAAGAAATCGAATCTTGGCCCAATTTTGCTGTTCGAAGAGATTTCAAGAATCAAGAAAATCAAGATTTCAAATCTTGGAAATCTTGGTCCAAGAAACCAAATCTTGCAGCCAAAACGCATTGGATCTCCATTACGAGCATCAACGACCCAATTTTGGTAGGAGATGGATCACGAGCCCAAATTCTTGAAGGCGAGGCCCAATAACCAAAATCCAGCCCAATCAAGAAATTTCTTCATACTTAGTTGAAAATCAGGCCAAAATGTCAAAGGGCCCAATTTGTAAACATCTTACTTGTTTAATTTAATTTTTTAATCTTTAGGAGCATTACATGTAAAATTCGGCCCAAAATAGCCCATATAAGTGCATGGCCGAATTTACCTTGCTATTTTATTAATTAGGTTTATTTTTTTTAGTTACTTGTGAGATTAGGATTTGTTGGAGGCTTATATAAGCATTGGCCAGCCACCCTTTGTGAAAACATCTCATTATTATTATTTCTATCAAATTTCAGATTTGTTGAGTGCAGAATTTTCTTTGGGGTTTTCTCCAAGAATTCTCTCTTGAGTTTTCTTTAGAAGTTGTTTTAACAATCTTTTGATTGTGGGAGCCATCTTCAACCTTCTTCTTGCCATCGATATTCCTTGGAGGGGAGATTAGAGCCGTTTGAAGGAATTTGTGAATTCTTTCGGGAATTCAAGGGTTCTTAGGACTTTTCTTTATTTCTTGCTGTTTCGATTTGTTTCTTTATTCCTACTTGTGCCGATTCATCATCTAATAATTTACTGTTCTTGTTTGTGTTTCAGCCTTGATTCAAACTCCAAGAACTCTCCATTTAATCGGTTCTTTTATTGGCAACATATAATCGACTCAAAATTCCCCAAAATTTAGGGTTCTTGCCGTTTTCTATTTCTTCTTGTTGGGTGAAATTCGGCTGCTGAAATTTGGGCAATTCATATTGGGTGTTCAATTGGACCGAATCGCAACTTAAATTCACTTCTTGAACCCTTCAATTTCATCTATTTCTTTCTTTTCTTTTGCCGTCCAAATCCCTAATCTTCCAATTAAAAATCTGATTGTTTCAATCTACTTACTGTTTTGGTGTTCTTGGCAGATTCGGCTTGTGGGATTTCACTATTGGAGTTCGATTTCATCTTCTTGAACTCCGAATACCTTTATTCATTCGTTCTTTGTTCCTTGCTGCTCATTTAATTGAATTTGGGGATTTAATTTCAGATCTGATTAGTTTAATCTTGTTCTTTGTTTTAATTTTCAGATCTGTTCGTTTAGAGCTTTCGTAGGAGTTTCTCGTGACTTGGCAACTCGATCTTGGTCCACGCGCATTCCTCTATCATTTGGTATCAGATTTTGGGCGTTTTGGGTGTTCTTGGTTGATTTCTAAACTGATCTCTATTTTTTAAAGCATAAACAGCAGTTTTACCTAGAAAAATTGTTAAAAAAATTCATTTGAGTGGGTAAACGTTATCTGATTGATCTCAAATTTTACATACATGTTTTTGGCACTGTGATTGAATATAAAAAAATTATTCCCGCAAAAAAATCAGTCAAAAAAGTCAAAAAAATCAAAAAAGACGAAATTCAATAAAAATTTTAAAAAAGGTGCAGAGGGTTGAATTTGGTGCCCAAAATTTCCAGATCAAAAATTCAATATATAAGGACACTCCAGATTTAATTTCGTGATTTTTGGAGATCGGGAACACCTCGAACGAAGTTGTCAAGTTACTCCGCAGTTTTTCGGGTTTTCTGTTTTCAGCAATTTTTATTGATTCTTAGCTGTAGGTTTTCATTTGTTTACCTTTATTCTTCCTTTACATTATCTAACACCTTCTTGTTTCTTGTGTTAGTAGGATTTAAATGTGTGCACAACTTCTTCCTCGGTGCAACACGAATCAATTGGTGTCTCGTCAGTTTTTGGCATCCTAGTGCAAATTAGGATTTTTTGGTAGTTTGGTTCACACTCTCTAATTGGTTGATATAAACTCTGATAAAGAACTCACAAGATTGAATTCGACCTCATTGAGAATTTGATTTTTTTCTTTTTGAGTGATTAACGGTGAGGTTTGATAACTTTTATTTTTGAGTGTTGAGTGTTTATTTTTGCAGCTTTTTTGGAAGATGTCTAAAGATGACCATAATGATACACTTATTGAAGTCCAACAACAGTTAGAAGGACACGCTGCTGCAATCACACAAATAAATGCTACCCTTCAAGCATTGAATACTACTTTGAATGAGGTACGAATGAATCAAGAACTTCAATATCGAGATCCAATCAGGGAAGATAGGAATAACCAGCCCCATAGGCACGGCCCTCGACGTGTCCCTAGAATGGATGATGATTTTCATGATCGTGGACAACCTTCTTTGGCAAAACCGAAATTCACAATTCCCCAATTTCGTGGTAAGAATGATCCTGACGCTTATTGTGAATGGGAATCTAAGATTGAACTCATGTTTCGGTATTATAAATGTCCGGATGATGAAAAGGTAGCGTTAGCAACACTGGAATTTTCTGATTATGCATTAAGTTGGTGGACTCAACTTGGGGTAAACCGCCATCGGAATTATGAAGGTGAGATTTCGACATGGGATGAGTTGAAACAGATTATGCGTAAAAGGTTTATTCTACCTCACTACTATAGAGAAATTAAAACAAAGTTGAGAAGACTTATCCAAGGTAGTAGGACGGTGGATGAATATTTTAAAGAGATGGAGATGCTCATTCAGAGAGCTAATATGGAGGAAGATGAAGAAACAACTATGGTTCGATTCATTGATGGTTTGAACAGGCCGATAGCTAATACATTGAGGCTACAAACTTACATTGATTTGGAAGAAGCAGTTCACAAAGCCATTAAGATCGAGCAACAATTAAAGGAACAAAGGTTTGGGTCCTTCTCTACTTCACAATATTATCGAGGTAACAATTCCAATTCTGATTTTAAGAGTTCAAAACCACCTTTTGTTACTAACAAGTCTTCTTTGAGTAATGGAAGTAAACAATCAGATTGGAAAAAAGGGGCTCCTGCAAAAACGCAAACACCGTCTAAGCAGCCCAATTTAGGTGATTCGAGTGCGAAGAGGACTCGTGAGATTGAATGCTTTAAGTGCAAAGGGCGTGGTCATTATAGTAGAGAATGCCCTAACACAAGATTACTTCTTCTAAAAGATAACGGTGAGTACACTTCTGACTCTGATAATACAGATCCAGATATGCCAGAACTTGTGGATGACAGTGATAATTGCGACGAGTTGGTCGAACCACCAAAGGAAGGGGACTTTGCTAATTTTCAATGCCTTGTAGTTTGTCGAACCCTTAACATTCAGATGAAAGATGATGAGAGCCAAAGGACCAATATTTTCCATTCTCGGTGTTTTATTAAAGGTAACTTATATTCACTCATTATTGATAGTGGGAGTTGCTCGAATGTAGTGAGTAGTTATTTGGTGGATTCTTTAAAGTTGCCTTGTACCAAACACCCTAAGCCATATCACCTTCAGTGGCTTAATGAATGTTCCGAAGTTAAAGTTATGAAACAGTCCTTGGTCACTTTTAAACTCGGCAATTATGAGGATGACATATGGTGTGATGTAGTCCCCATGCATGCGGCACACTTGCTCTTTGGACGACCTTGGCAATTTGATAGCGATGTTACACACCAAGGTAAACTTAATCGATACTCCCTTGTATTTAAAGGCAAGAAATTCACTTTTGCTCCTTTAAATCCTACTGATGTATATAAAGATCAATTGAGGATGATAAAATTTTGTGAGGGGGTAAGGGAGAAAGAGCAAGTACAAAAGACAGAGAGAAAAGAGGCTAATAGTAGTGGAAAAAGTCAAAATTTAAAAAGCCCAAAGGTGAGTGAATCCTCTAGTGGTAAAATGAGAGGAAAAAATCTTTTGGCAACAAAAAAAGATGTGAAGAGAGCCCTACTTAATAAACAGCCTTGTATCCTTGTGAGGTTTAGGCAAAATTATTTATCTTTATCTAACATTAACGAAAATTTGCCTAGTGTGTTTCAATCTCTTTTGCAGGATTATGAGGATGTTTTTAGTGAGGCCCCTAAAGGTTTACCACCTTTACGAGGGATAGAACATCAAATTGACTTAGTACCCGGAGCTTCAATCCCAAATCGACCAGCCTAGAGATGCAATCCCGAGGAGACAAAGGAATTGCAAAGGCAAGTGGAGGAATTACTAGACAAAGGGTACATTCGTGAGAGCCTAAGTCCTTGTGCTGTTCCTGTCTTATTGGTGCCAAAGAAAGATGGTACGTTTCGTATGTGTGTTGATTGTCGCCCAATCAACAAGATAACGGTAAAGTATCGACACCCAATCCCTAGACTTGATGATATGCTTGATGAATTACATGGTTCAATAATATTTACAAAAATTGATTTAAAAAGCGGTTATCATCAAATTCGAATGAGGGAAGGGGATGAATGGAAAACAGCCTTTAAAACAAAATTTGGATTGTATGAATGGTTAGTTATGCCTTTCGGCCTTACTAATGCACCTAGTACATTTATGAGATTAATGAATCATGTTTTGAGGCTACATTTGAGTAAATTTGTAGTAGTTTACTTTGATGATATTTTAATTTACTCAAAGTCATTAGATGATCATGTTTTCCATGTTCGAACCGTTTTGGATATTCTACGAACTGAAAGATTATTTGCCAACCTTGATAAATGCACATTCTGTTGTGATAAACTAATATTCTTAGTTTTCATAGTTAGTGCTCAGGGTATTCATGTCGACGAGGACAAAGTTAAGGCAATTAAGGAGTGGCCGACTCCTAAATCGGTAACTGAGGTGAGATCTTTCCATGGTTTAGCCAGTTTTTATAGACGATTTGTGAAAGATTTCTCTACTATTGCTGCCCCATTGACTGAAGTTATAAAGAAATCAGTGGGTTTCAAATGGGGTGAAACCCAAGAAACAGCTTTTCAAACTCTAAAAGCTAAGTTATGTTCTGCTCCTTTGCTTAAATTACCTGATTTTGCTAAAACTTTTGAACTTGAGTGTGATGCTTCAGGAATTGGAATCGGCGCCGTTTTAATGCAAGATAAGCAACCTATTGCTTATTTTAGTGAGAAATTGAACGGTGCACAGTTAAATTACTC
This sequence comes from Gossypium hirsutum, assembly GCF_007990345.1. Lineage (NCBI taxonomy): Eukaryota > Viridiplantae > Streptophyta > Magnoliopsida > Malvales > Malvaceae > Gossypium > Gossypium hirsutum. The sequence goes on from NC_053448.1 coordinate 19,153,417, forward strand.
GACTTATGACAAAGAACTATTGGCATTAGTTCGTGCACTTCAAGTATGGCAACATTATTTGCTGCCTAATGAGTTTGTCATACATACAGATCATGAGTCTCTTAAATGGTTAAAGGGACAAGGTAAGTTGAGTAAAAGACATGCCCGATGGGTAGAATTCATTGAAACATTCCCTTATGTGATTCAATATAAAACAGGTAAAGATAATGTAGTCGCAGATGCTTTGTCTAGACGATATACTTTAATAACTACATTGAATGCTAAAGTCTTAGGGTTTGAACATATTAAAGAGTTATATGATGATGATACTGATTTCAGCCATATCTATAAGAATTGTGGACATACTGCTTTTGAAAAATTTTATCTTGTAGATGGCTTTCTTTTTCGTTTAAACAGGTTATGCATACCAAAGTGTTCCATGAGAGAATTGTTGATTCATGAAGCCCATAGTGGGGGACTAATGGGACATTTTGGAGTGGCCAAAACACTAGACATATTGCAAGAACACTTCCATTGGCCACATATGAAGAAGGATGTGGAAAAGGTATGTTCCAAGTGCATTACATGCAAACAAGCAAAATCTAAGGTAATGCCTCATGGCCTTTACACTCCTCTACCGATTCCTACTTCACCTTGGGTAGATTTATCCATGGATTTTATTTTAGGTTTGCCTCGAACAAAAAAAGGAAGAGATAGTATATTTGTTGTTGTTGACAGGTTTTCAAAGATGTCACATTTTATTCCTTGTCACAAAACAGATGATGCTACACATGTGGCAGACTTATTCTTTAAAGAAGTGGTAAGACTTCATGGCATCCCTAAAACAATTGTTTCTGATAGAGATGTCAAATTTCTTAGCCACTTTTGGAAGGTATTATGGGGTAAGCTTGGTACTAAATTGCTTTATTCTACTACATGTCACCCCCAAACTGATGGTCAAACTGAAGTAGTTAATCGAATCTTAGGGACTTTATTACGAGCTGTTGTGGGAAAGAACATTAGAAATTGGGAAGAATGCCTACCATTCGTTGAATTTGCATATAATAGATCTATTCATTCTACAACTGGTTATTCCCCATTTGAACTTGTTTATGGTTTTAACCCACTAACAGTACTTGATCTTGCGCCATTACCTCTTGAACACGTTATGAATTTAGATGGCGAACAGAAAGCTGAGTTGGTGAAATCCTTACATGAGAAGGCTAGACAGCGAATAGCCAAAACAAATGATGCCAACACCAACAAAGCAAACAAGGGGCGCAAACGGGTTGTACTAGAACCCGGAGATTGGGTTTGGGTCCATTTGAGGAAAGAACGATTTCCTACAAAAAGGAAGACTAAGTTAGACCCAAGGGGCGATGGGCCTTTCCAAGTACTCGAGCGGATCAACGATAATGCCTATAAAATTGATCTACCTGGTGAGTACAATGTAAGTTCTACTTTTAATGTGGCTGACTTGTCCCCATTTGATTTTTCAGATTCGAGGTCGAATCTTTTTGAGGAAGGGGGGAATGATACGAGTCATAAAGGCCCAATCCAAGTTCAAGAACGTGATGGGCTCAAATTGCCACAAGGCCCAATAACGAGATCAAAGGCCCGACAAATGCGGTCTAAACTAAATGGGACCATTCAAGAGCTTGTTAGCAAGGCCTTAGATGCATACACGAGAGAACAAGAAAATCAAGATTCACTTTCTTGTTTCCAAGAAAATCAAGAAATCGAATCTTGGCCCAATTTTGCTGTTCGAAGAGATTTCAAGAATCAAGAAAATCAAGACTTCAAATCTTGGAAATCTTGGTCCAAGAAACCAAATCTTGTAGCCAAAACGTATTAGATCTCCATTACGAGCATCAACGACCCAATTTTGGTAGGAGATGGATCACGAGCCCAAATTCTTGAAGGCGAGGCCCAATAACCAAAATCCAGCCCAATCAAGAAATTTCTTCATACTTAGTTGAAAATCAGGCCAAAATGTCAAAGGGCCCAATTTGTAAACATCTTACTTGTTTAATTTAATTTTTTAATCTTTAGGAGCATTACATGTAAAATTCGGCCCAAAACAGCCCATATAAGTGCATGGCCGAATTTACCTTGCTATTTTATTAATTAGGTTTATTTTTTTTAGTTACTTGTGAGATTAGGATTTGTTGGAGGCTTATATAAGCATTGGCCAGCCACCCTTTGTGAAAACATCTCATTATTATTATTTTTATCAAATTTCAGATTTGTTGAGTGCAGAATTTTCTTTGGGGTTTTCTCCAAGAATTCTCTCTTGAGTTTTCTTTAGAAGTTGTTTTAACAATCTTTTGATTGTGGGAGCCATCTTCAACCTTCTTCTTGCCATCGATATTCCTTGGAGGGGAGATTAGAGCCGTTTGAAGGAATTTGTGAATTCTTTCGGGAATTCAAGGGTTCTTAGGACTTTTCTTTATTTCTTGCTGTTTCGATTTGTTTCTTTATTCCTACTTGTGCCGATTCATCATCTAATAATTTACTGTTCTTGTTTGTGTTTCAGCCTTGATTCAAACTCCAAGAACTCTCCATTTAATCGGTTCTTTTATTGGCAACATATAATCGACTCAAAATTCCCCAAAATTTAGGGTTCTTGCCGTTTTCTATTTCTTCTTGTTGGGTGAAATTCGGCTGCTGAAATTTGGGCAATTCATATTGGGTGTTCAATTGGACCGAATCGCAACTTAAATTCACTTCTTGAACCCTTCAATTTCATCTATTTCTTTCTTTTCTTTTGCCGTCCAAATCCCTAATCTTCCAATTAAAAATCTGATTGTTTCAATCTACTTACTGTTTTGGTGTTCTTGGCAGATTCGGCTTGTGGGATTTCACTATTGGAGTTCGATTTCATCTTCTTGAACTCCGAATACCTTTATTCATTCGTTCTTTGTTCCTTGCTGCTCATTTAATTGAATTTGGGGATTTAATTTCAGATCTGATTAGTTTAATCTTGTTCTTTGTTTTAATTTTCAGATCTGTTCGTTTAGAGCTTTCGTAGGAGTTTCTCGTGACTTGGCAACTCGATCTTGGTCCGCGCGCATTCCTCTATCAGGTGGCTGGCCAATGCTTATATAGGTCTCCAACAAATCCTAATCTAATTAGAAAACTTAAAAAATTTAAACTTAATTAAAAAAAAAGGAAAATTCGGCCATGCATCCTATTGGGCTGTTTTGGGCCGAATTTAACATGTGATATTCCTAAAACTTAAAAATTAACTTAAACAACTAAAATGTTTACAAATTGGGCCCTTTGACATTTTGGCCTGATTTTCAACTAAATATGTATGGATTTCTTGATTGGGCTGGGAATTTGCTTATTGGGCCTCGCCTTTAAGAATTTGGGCTTGTGATCCATCTCCTACCGAAATTGGGTTGTTGACGCTCGTAATGGAGATCCAACGCGCTTTGGCTGCAAGATTCGGTTTCTTGGACCAAGATTTCCAAGATTTGAAATCTTGATTTTCTTGATTCTTGAAATCGCTCCGAACAGCAAAATTGGGCCAAGATTCGATTTCTTGATTTTCTTGAAAACAAGAAAGTGAATCTTGATTTTCTTGATTTGAGCCCATCACCTTCTTAAGCTTGGGTTGGGCCTTTGTGACTCGTATCATTCCCCCTTCCTCAAAAAGATTTATCCTCGAATCTAAAAAATCAAATGAACTCGACTTTCCTCGATCGAACGGGACTAATGGCAATTGAGTCCACTGAAAAGAATAGCCATGAAATAGTAAATAGCAACGCAAACAAGCTTGTAGTCCAATAATAAGCATAATAGAATAGGTATAACGCATGTGAATGGACAGATTCAGATTACCATGCCTTAATCGACGGTCTATAGATTCACTCACACATGCATTATCAAAAACAAGAATCTTTTTATCAACCATCAAAATAGATTTATCATCAATAAATAAAATAGGACAGTCAAGCACGTTTCGATCTAAGTGTTCATCAACACGATCTTTGTCGCTATCCGAGGAGTACAAAAGTGTTTCAAAGGTTTCAAGCATGTTACCTTGATAAGCAAAAGAATAAGGGTCGATTTTACCTTTTTCATTTAAAACAAGCCTTCGTTCATCGGGGGCATAGTGTAGTCGAATCTCCGTTGTTGAGTTAACCTTTGTCAAATGGAACTCAAACTTCATGTACAACCACATAAACTGTTTAAGGCACGAATATAAATTGAAAACAAATTTGGAAAATTTCGTTACCTTATTCTCCAAAACAGATTTGGACAAATTCGAGGATTTTACACAAGGTAAATCAAGAGAATAACAAATCACGCTTCTTTTCGTAATGACTTTATCAACCACAATCGAAGAGTAACAATTAATCGGATCAAAATGAGGGGATCTTTTAAGAACTAAGTCACCAAAAGTTTTATCAATAATTTTCAAATCTGCACTGGACTCGGTTTCTAAAATTTCCTTACCTCGCTTACCGTCGGGATCATGTAGTGTGATTTCATCTTTGCCTAAGTTGATTGTATGAAAGCATCTTTCATTTGAGAGGTATTGAAGTTGAAAGTTATCTTTCGATCTTTCGGGAACCTGAAAAGTAGCAACACAAGAAAAATTCATATCTTGGTTAGTGGAAACATTCCTCACTACCCTTTCCACGTCTTTTTCTTTTGTTTCTTTTTCTAATTCATTTTCTCTTCTTTCTTTAATTTCTTTTTCACTCTCAATCTCTTTTTGCTCTTTTTCATTCTCTTTTTCTTTTTCCTCACTTGTTTTAACAGAATTTTTCAGTTTGATTTGGTCCTCATGGACTTGTTCCGGAGTGAGCGGCACTAAGGTGAGTTTCTTTCCTTGATGCTTGAAAGAATACCTATTGGTACGACCATCGTAAGTGACTTTTCGATCCAGTTGCCATGGTTCTCCTAGCAACAAATGGCAGGCTTGAATAGGCATTACGTCACACACAACTTCGTCTTGATACTTACCGATAGAAAAGGCAATGCGCACTTGTTGAGTGACCCTAAATTGGCCTTCGTTGCTAAGCCCTTGTAGTTGATAAGGTTGTGGATGCTTGGTAGTGGTTAAGCAAAGCTTTTCCACCATCGTCGTGCTGGCTATGTTCGAGCAACTTTCACCATCAATAATAACTCTACAAAAAGCTTACCTTGTACATGGCAGCGAGTATGAAAGAGATGTTCTCATTGCTACTCACTCTTTGGTTTTGCCAAAGATGATTGTCTACGATCATGAAAATCACCATCTATTCTAGGGACACGTTGAGGGCTGCACCTATAGGGCTGGTTATCCCTATCTTCCTTAATTGGATCTTGATATTGATGTTTTTGATTCACTCGTACCTCATTCAAAGTAGTATTCAATGCTTGAAGTGTAGCATTTATTTGTGTGATTGCAGCAGTATGTCCGTCTAACTGTTGTTGGACTTTCATAAGTGCATCATTATTATCACCTTTAGACATCTTCAAAACCTGTAAAAAATAAACACTCAACACTCAAAAATAAAAGTTAGCAAACCTCACCATTAATCACTCAAAAAGAAAAATCAAATTCTCAATGAGGTCGAATTCAATCTTGTGAGTTCTTTATCAGAGTTTATATCAACCAATTAGAGAGTGTGAACCAAACTACCAAAGAATCCTAATTTGCACTAGGATGCCAAAAACTGACGAGACACCAAGTGATTCATGTTGCACCGAGGAAGGAGTTGTGCACACGTGTAAATCCTACTAACACAAGAAACAAGAAGGTGTTAGATAACGTAACGGAAGAATAAAAGCAAACAAATGAAAACCTACAGCTAAGAATCAATAAATATTGCTGAAAACAGAAAACCCGAAAAAACTACGGAGTAACTTGACAACTTCGTTTGAGGTGTTCCCGATCTCCAAAAATCACGAAATTAAATCTGGAATGTCCTTATATATTGAATTTTTGATATAGAAATTTTTGGCACCAAATTCAACCCTCTGAATCTTTTTTAAAATTTTTATTGAATTTCGTATTTTTTGATTTTTTTGACTTTTTTGACTGATTTTTTTGCGGGATTAATTTTTTTATATTCTATCACAGTGCCAAAAATATGTATGTAAATTTCAGATCAATTGGACAACGTTTACCCAATCAAATGAATTTTTTTCGAACAATTTTTCTGGGTAAAACTGCTGTTTGTGCTTTAAAAAATAGAGATCAGTTTAGAAATCAACCAAGAACACCCAAAACGCCCAAAATCTGATACCAAATGATATGGGATTGCACGTGGACCAAGATCAAGTTGCCAAGTCACGAGAAATTCCTACGAAAGCTCTAATCGAACAGATCTGAAATCAAAACAAAGAATAAGATTAAAAACAAATCAGATCTGGAAATTAAAATCCCCAAAACAATCAAGAACAGCCAAGAATCAAAGATCTTATGAATAGATGTTTTCGGAATGCAAAAACACGAAATCGATCTCCAAGATTGATTTTCAACAAGCCGAATCTGTCCAAGAACTAAACCAATGAATAAAGCCCCAAATTCCAGCAACTTGATTTTTCCCAAAAATTTCAGCAACCTAAAACAGTCAGGTTTGACAAGAAGAATTCGACAAGATTAATTGGAAAATGATGCGATCCCGGTCGCATCATGTTACGACACAACTCGATGCTACCGAAATTGGCCCAAACTCGAGGGGCCCAAGTGCAAAATGAAGTTTTTAATTTCAGTTTGTCAATTTGGCAACTGGAAAATAAGGACTTTGATTCATTAATTTTTAGTTATTTTAGTTTGTGTTTTTAATTATGTCATAGTTTGCACATCATTAATATGTGTTCTGCATTTAATAAAGTCATGCATTATGTAACTTTCATGTTAGTTAAGTTTGCATCATTAAATTAAGTCAAGTTAGTTTAATTATGTAACTTTCATGTTAGTTAAATTTGCATTTCAAAACCATGCATTTAAGCATCTTAGTTTAATAAATGAGTTGCTGGACATTTATTCAACTCATCTTAGTTTTAATTAATAAGTGTTTTTGTTTAACTTTATTTAATAAGTGTTGTTCTTAATTAATCTAGTTCCTAGGATTATTTATTGATGCATGAGTTAAGTTCATTTAATTATGCTTCTTTAATTAAACTAGTTGCTGGAATAATTATTGCATATATGTTTTAGTTCATTTATTTAAGTAAGTTTAATGTTTGTTATGATTAATAAGTGTTTTCATTTGTTTAATAAACTCATTTTAATGTGTTTATTGCAGGTGACTTTTTAGCTTATAGTGGTTACAATTCAAGGCTGTTACACATTTAATTAAGTGGTTGTTCAAGTTCTTTTGAGTTACAATTAAAGGGGCTGTTATAAAGGGAGCTTAAAATCATTAAAGGAGTTTTTAAAGAGCATTTTATGCCCTTTAAAATTCAGCAGCAACTCTTCCACTTCCAGCCGTTTTTGGAGCTTTCAAGAGAAATTAATCAAGCCTTTGAATGTCATTAAGGAGCTGGTTAAGAGATGGTGTCTATTCAACTAGCCAAGGACAATTCAAGAGTCATTTTCTAAGCCATTAAAGACATTCAAATCAGCTGAATTAGAGTGATTTTATGGAAGGAGTTATTTGGTTCAAAGAATAAGAAAAGACATCAGTTTTTATGGCACATTAAGTGGATGTTTTTGACCATTCGGTTACCTTGTTTTAGCATTATAAATAGATGTAATCAGCCATAGAGAGGAAGAACTTTTTGCTGAATATAGATGAAATGATACGAGTCACAAAAGCCCAAATTCTTGAAGGCGAGGCCCAATAAGCAAATTCCCAGCCCAATCAAGAAATCCATCCATACTTAGTTGAAAATCAGGCCAAATTGTCAAAGTGGCCCAAGTTGTAAAGTTTTATTTTTATTTTTATTTATTTATTTATTTATTTACTTAGTTTAAATTTTTATGTCAATATTCAGTCCAAGAGTCCCAGATAAAATGACCTTTGACCAAATTTCCATATTAAAATAATTAGGAGTTTTTTTTTTTAGTTTTAGTTTTAGTGTTCTAATTAAATTAGGAAAACATTTGAAAGGCCTATTTATATGGCTTGGCCAGCCACCCTACATTACATTACAATTACATTGAAAATTTCAGATTTGATTTGAGTGAAAATTCTCTTTGAGTTCTTCAAGGATTTTCTCTTGAGTTTTCTTTAGAAGTTGTTTTAACAATCTTTTTGATTGTGGGAGCCTTCTTCAACCTTCTTCTTGCCATTGATATTCTTTGGAGGGGAGATTAGAGCCGTTTGAAGGGAGTTGTGAGATCTTTCGGGATTTCAAGGCTTCTTAGGACTTATCTTTTAATTTCTTACTGTCAATTCTTTCTTTATTTCTGCTTGTGCCGAATCTTTATCTAATTTATTTTCTGTTCTTATTGTGTTTTCAGCCTTTTTCTATCTTAAGGAATTAGCCCAAAAATCCCCAATTTCTAGGGTTCTTGCCGATTCATCCATACTCTTTTTGGGAGAAATTAGATTGCCGAAATTTGGGGAAAACTATCTAGGTGTTCAATTGGGCAGAATCGCAATCTCTTCTAGGGTTTCAAGATTCCTTATTAACACTTATTTCTATTCTCTATTTGATTCTTTACTGTTTTGGGGATTTTATTTCAGATCTGAAAATTCAAAAATCTAATCTTTTAATTTTCTGTTTCGTTTCAGATCTAATTGTTTAGGGTTTTCGTAGGAGTTTCTCGTGACTTGGCAACTCGATCTTGGTCCACGCGCAACCCCGTATCATTTGGTATCAGATTTTGGGCATTTTGGGTGTTCTTGGTTGATTTCTAAACTGATCTCAATATTTTAAAGCAAAAACAGCAGTTTTACCCAGAAAAATCTTTCAAAAAAATTTTATTTGAGTGGGTAAACGTTGTCAAATTGATCTAAAATTTTACATACATATTTGTGGAACTGTGATTGAATATAAAAATTTTATTCCTGCAAAAAAATCAGTCAAAAAAGTCAAAAAATCGAAAAAAATACGAAATCCAATAAAAATTTTAAAAAAATTCAGCGGGTTGAGTTTGGTGCCCAAACTTTCCAGATCAAAAATTAAATATTTAAGGACATTCGAGGTTTAATTTTGTGATTTTTTGAGATCGGGAACACCTCGAACGAAGTTGTCAAGTTACTCCACAGTTTTTCGGGTTTTCTGTTTTCAGCAATTTTTATTGATTCTTAGCTGTAGGTTTTCATTTGTTTGCTTTTTATTATCCTTTTAAAATATCTAACACCTTCTTGTTTCTTGTGTTTAGTAGGATTTAAACGTGTGCACAATCCTTCCTCGGTGCAACACGAATCACTTGGTGTCTCGTCAGTTTTTGGCATCCTAGTGCAAATTAGGATTCTTTGGTAGTTTGGTTTACACTCTCTAATTGGTTGATATAAACTCTGATAAAGAACTCACAAGATTGAATTCGACCTCATTGAGAATTTGATTTTACTTTTTGAGTGATTAATGGTGAGGTTTGCTAACTTTTATTTTTGAGTGTTGAGTGTTTATTTTTTACAGCTTTTGAAGATGTCTAAAGGTGATAATAATGATGCACTTATGAAAGTCCAACAACAGTTAGACAGACATACTGCTGCAATCACACAAATAAATGCTACACTTCAAGCATTGAATACTACTTTGAATGAGGTACGAGTGAATCAAAAACATCAATATCGAGATCCAATTAAGGAAGATAGGGATAACCAGCCCCATAGGTGCAACCCTCAACGTGTCCCTAGAATGGATGATGATTGTCATGATCATGGACAATCATCTTTGGCAAAACCAAAGAGCGAGCAGCAATGAGAACATCTCTTTCATACTCGCTGCCACGTACAAGGTAAGCTTTGTAGAGTTATTATTGATGGTGAAAGTTGCTCGAACATGCCAGCACGACGATGGTGGAAAAGCTTTGCTTAACCACTACCAAGCATCCACAACCTTATCAACTACAAGGGCTTAGCAACGAAGGCCAATTTAGGGTCACTCAACAAGTGCGCATCGCCTTTTCTATCGGTAAGTATCAAGACGAAGTTGTGTGCGACGTAATGCCTATTCAAGCCTGCCATTTGTTGCTAGGAGAACCGTGGCAACTGGATCGAAAAGTCACTCACGATGGTCGTACCAATAGGTATTCTTTCAAGCATCAAGGAAAGAAACTCACCTTAGTGCCGCTCACTCTGGAACAAGTCCATGATGACCAAATCAAACTGAAAAATTCTGCTAAAACAAGTGAGGAAAAAGAAAAAGAGAATGAAAAAGAGCAAAAAGAGATTGAGAGTGAAAAAGAAATTGAAGAAAGAAGAGAAAATGAATTAGAAAAAGAAACAAAAGAAAAAGACGTGGAAAGGGTAGTGAGGAATGTTTCCACTAACCAAGATATGAATTTTTCTTGTGTTGCTACTTTTCAGGTTCCCGAAAGATCGAAAGATAACTTTCAACTTCAATACCTCTCAAATGAAAGACGCTTTCATACGATCAACTTAAGCAAAGATGAAATCACACTACATGATCCCGAAGGTAAGCGAGGTAAGGAAATTTTAGAAATCGAGTCCAGTGCAGATTTGAAAATTATTGATAAAACTTTTGGTGACTTAGTTCTTAAAAGATCCCCTCATTTTGATCCGATTAATTGTTACTCTTCGATTGTGGTTGATAAAGTCATTACGAAAAGAAGCGTGATTTGTTATTCTCTTGATTTACCTTGTGTAAAATCCTTGAATTTGTCCAAATCTGTTTTGGAGAATAAGGTAACGAAATTTTCCAAATTTGTTTTCAATTTATATTCGTGCCTTAAACAGTTTATGTGGTTGTACATGAAGTTTGAGTTCCATTTGACAAACTTTAACTCAACAACGAAGATTCGACTACACTATGCTCCCGATGAGCGAAGGTTTTTTTTAAATGAAAAAGGTAAAATCGACCCTTATTCTTCTGCTTATCGAGGTAAGATGCTTGAAACTTTGGAAACACTTTTGTACTCCTCGGATAGTGATAAAGATCGTGTTGATGAACACTTAGATCGAAACGTGCTTGACTGTCCTATTTTATTTATTGATGATCTATCTGTTTTGATGGTTGATAAAAAAGATTCTTGTTTTTGATAATGCATGTGTGAGTGAATCTATAGACCGTCGATTAATGCATGGTATGATTATGCAACTCTGTGAACCATGTGAATCTTTTCAAATACCTACTTGTGACGATTATGTTTACCATTTGATTTATTACTCGCAATTTATTCATGGTTTGTGGGAACAATGTGAGACGACTGAATGCCTCAAAACATGTCCATCTTTGTTTCAAATATTTGACGAGGCAGTGGTGAGTAAATTAGACTGTTTGCATGGTAATCTGAATTTGTCCATTCACATGCGTTATACATGTTCTATTATGCTTATGATTAGACTACAAGCTTATTTCCGTTGCTATTTACTATCTCATGGCTATTCTTCTCAGTGGACTCAATTGCCATTAGTCCCGTTCGATAAAGGAAAGTCGAGTTCATTTGATTTTTCAGATTCGAGGACGAATCTTTTTGAGGAAGGGGGGAATGATACGAGTCACAAAAGCCCAAATTCTTGAAGGCGAGGCCCAATAAGCAAATTCCCAGCCCAATCAAGAAATCCATCCATACTTAGTTGAAAATCAGGCCAAATTGTCAAAGTGGCCCAAGTTGTAAAGTTTTATTTTTATTTTTATTTATTTATTTATTTATTTACTTATTTTAAATTTTTATGTCAATATTCAGTCCAAGAGTCCCAGATAAAATGACCTTTGACCAAATTTCCATATTAAAATAATTAGGAGTTTTTTTTTTATTTTAGTTTTCTAATTAGATTAGGACTAGTTATAAGACCTATTTAAAGGCATGGCTGTCCACCTTGTTAAACACTTATCATTATTATTAAAATTTCAGATTTGTTGAGAGCTGAATTTTCTTTGAGTTTTCTCCAAGATTTCTCTCTTGAGTTTTCTTTAGAAGTTGTTTTAACAATCTTTTTGATTGTGGGAGCCATCTTCAACCTTCTTCTTGCCGTTGATATTCTTTGGAGGGGAGATTAGAGCCGTTTAAAGGGAGTTGTGAGATCTTTCGGGATTTCAAGGCTTCTTAGGACTTATCTTTTAATTTCTTACTGTCAATTCTTTCTTTATTTCTGCTTGTGCCGAATCTTTATCTAATTTATTTTCTGTTCTTATTGTGTGATGTGATCCGGCTCGGTTGATTGAGTCGATTCACTTGATTGCCCGATCGTCGACGAGAAGTTCGTTCGAAATTGTTTTAAGATGAAGATTGTTTTCAGTTTAAGCGGAAGACTTTTAAAAGGGTTCAAAAGATAGGCTAAATTAGGATATTTTGTAGGTTCGGTTTAATAAAAAAAATAAAGTTTATATTTAATAAATAGGATGGAGATGAAAAAAAATGAACTTAAGTATTAAGAACGATTCAATACTATGTAAAGTATTGCCCCGGGACTTATATTGCTTAAGGTGGGTTTAATGGAAGTCGAAGATGGACCTTGACTCGTTACCTATAGAGAGGTAGGAACCAAAGGTATAAAAAGGTGGATGAACGCCACACCAGGATGGTGATAAGTTCAAAAGAGAATGATAGACGCCACTAGCACGCTAGATAAGTCAGATCGAAACTCGTACGAATTTAGAGAGGAGAAAACTCACTCTTTGAACAAAGTTCATTCAAATGATCAAAAGTCAAAAGTCCTTTACAAATGAAATCAACAAACTATTTATACTAGTTTCTTATGCTAACCGAATAGTCCATTCATGAACTTAATGATTAAGTAATGAACCTAAATTAAGACATGAACCTTCTAGAAAAATGACCAATGGTGTCCTTGTCCATGTTCGGCCGAATGGTACTTCAATGGGCAGCTTCATGGCTAAGGAAATGAACTTGAAGGCTTGGTGAATGTATGGGAGAGCAATGGACATGTCTAGGTTCGACCAAGGTGTGAATGGACACTCCAAGAGATGCCTTTTGGCCGAATAGGTACTTAGGAGATCAATGGACAGCAACCGATGCATGTAAGTGAATATTCATGCATTCTTCCATTCATTGTATTAAATCATTCATGCATCATCCTTACGTTCATTGAACCAGCCCATTCATGAATCATCTTTAATTGTGTTCCCACATCATGCATTGTAAGTAGACGTTCATGCACCTAGCTTGAATGAATCTCCACATTCGGCTGTACCTAAAAACACACATGAATTTAATTAATTTCAAGCAAATTCAGCTGAACTAAATTAAAGTATAATGTGAACATCCTAAATAACATTGAGACAACTTAAATATTAACAAATCATAACACATAAATTCGGCTGGACTAATTTAAAACATGTAATAATTTAGACAAATTAAATGACATCTAGACACCTTTAATTCAGCCAAATCAAGACATATTAAACACTTGTAATAAATTAAGACATATTTAAAAGCTGTAATGAAACTTATTTACATGCTTATTTAAATGGTCTAAAACTCCAGCAAATAAAGTTAATTTAGCTAAAGAGCTAATAATGAGCTGAATTGAATTTAAACCAAGCTCAAACGAGCTGAATTAAGCTCATGTGAGCTAAAATAAAATTCGGTGAGCTGAACCAAGCTAAATGGAGCTTGAGGAGCTGAATTCAAGCTGAAATCAAGGGCATCCTTGACCAGGGTCATATCATTCCCCCCTTCTTTAGAACGACTTGTCCTCAAGTCGAGCAATTGGTTCACTCGATCGCAGCAACTTTTACTTAGCTTTCCTCGGTCGAACGGGATGGATTGGAATTGGGACAACTGAAAGGAATAACCATGAGTTAACAAGAATGGTTTCAAATAAATTTGTAATCCAAATGCAAGCAAAATAGAATAAGAAAATCCCATGGGAGTGGACAGATGCAAAGCAACATGTTCACAACCATGCAAACAAACTAATTTACTCGTTAATGCCTCGTCAATTATTCGAAACGAAAATGAACATGTTCTAAGGCAATCAAATGTCTCAAATCGTTTCCACAAGTCATAACCAATATGTGAATAACGAATCAAATCAACAAAACAATCTTTGGCACCACCTAAAGAGAACAACGATGTTTCAAAAAGTTCATGAGCCTTACCTTTAAAAGTAGTAAAACAAAGATCATTTTTAAATAAAGCTGAACAGTTAAACACATCACAATTTAAATTCCTTGCAACAACCAATTCTTCAACAAAAATTTTATTACCAACCGAATAGGGCAGAGAAATTTTAAAGTTATCGTAAGTCATACCTTGTTTACCTCGAGGGATGGAAAAACAAGGATCATTTTTACCTTTGTCGATCATCATAAATCATCTCTCCTCGGAAATGTAGTCTAGTCGAATCTCTGTGGCTGAATTAACCTTAACGAAATGAAATGCGAACTTCAAATACAACCACAAAAATGGATTAAGGAATGAATTTAAATTGAAATCAAATTTTTCATACCTCAATTCCTTATTCAACACCCAATTATCAAAACAATAGAAATTGTTCACAGAAAATTGATGAAGCTTGACTTTCCCATAAAACGAACCAAAATAGATTCCGGGTTTAAAAACTTGATTTTGAGTATTCATGCCAAAATGTAGCAAAAATTTCATTAAACCAAACACGTTAAACCAATGGGATTTTTGCATACACAGGGACAAACAATTAAAACTTTTTACATTCATCAATTCATACTTGCACAAATTCATGGATTTTCCACAAAGCGTTAATTGGTGCACAAAATTGTCACAAATGAAGAATTTAATCGCCTTTCGTGAAAAACCGTCATCATTCAAAACCAAATCTTTAGTTTGTCATTCGTACCGAACAACATCAACCACATTCAAAGAATAGAAATTAATCGAATGAAAATAAGAGAATTTTTTTAAAACAAAGTCATTTTCAACAACTTTCAAACTTGATGGCCATGACTCGGTTTTTAAAACTTCCTTACCTCGCTTACCTTCAAGCTCGTGTGGTTTGATTTCAACTTCATCCTTACCTTTTTTGGTCATGCAAAAACGTCGCTCGTTAGGAAGATATTGAAGTTGATATTCGTCACAGAGATTTGTCGGAACCTGAAAAGAAGGAACAGAACAAAAACAAACATCACGGGGGTTAGTTAAAATTTCGTTCTCCTTTTCTTGTTCTCGCTCACTATCTTCATTTTCTCTCGTTTCTTCTTCAACATCTTTTTCTTTTTCAATTTTTTTCTCAATCTCAATTTCTTTTTCAATTTTCTTTTCTTCATTTTCTTTTTCACTCACTATTTTGATTTCTTTTTCTTTTTCACTACAATGTGCGGATGACACGAAAGAATCAAAGAGATAATCATTTGGCTCAAAGAAAGAGAAAATATTTTCATAAGCTTCTCGTCCATTTCTTCGAGAACAATCCTTTGGGAAGGACTTCTTTGAAGCATACGAGGAATAGCTCGTCCTTTCTCGCTCATCTCGAGTGATTTTTGACTCGAAGTTTTCTTCTCGCGGTCTCGAAAGCCTTGTTGAATAGGAGTCTTGATATGTGTCTCTTCTCGAATAATGTCGTCGTGATGAACTTAACTCTATTTCTCGACTCGGTGGAGTTTGCTTCCGTCGGGCTTTTTCCTCCACTCGGTCCAAACGTCTTTTTAATGGGCTTAGTTTTTCCTCCAATATTCGGCCCATCTCGTTCACCAAGTATTGAAATTCATCGGTAGAGAATTCTTCCTGAGACATGATTCAAGAAAATGTTCGAAAATCGAAAGATAGAATAAATAGTAAATGAACTCACCAATTCAAAATCCTCACCAATCTCTCACAAAGAAATAATGATTTTCACTCGCACTCGTGTTTACACTCTTCTAGGCTTTTTCTTTGATGTAAAACACACGTGCCTTTTACCTCTCGACCTCGTCTCACAATTTCGTAATTCGTCTCGATAGACTTAATTTGCTGCTTGAGGGTCGGTTTCAAAATAGGTTACAAAGGAATGATGTGGGTGTAGGGTAGGCTAAACAAAATAAAATCAAGGCTAAGTGTGGCGTTGGGATGGGTAAATAATGGTAGGAAGGGAAACTTGATGATCGGAGCAAATAAGAGAGAAAAAAAATAAAAACTCGCAAGACTTTTCACTTTTTTTTTAACTTGATTTTTTTGGTCACCTTTTTTTTTGCTCGATTTTTTTCACTTTTTTTTGAATTTTTTTTTCAATCAATTTTTTTTTCGAATTTTTTTTTGATTTTTTTTGTTACTCCAATACAATAGTAAGCTAAATACAAGGGAAAAAAAATTAAATTACAACTCAAATTTTTTTTTTGATTTTTTTTCACGTTTCGAACCTACTTGCGGCCTTATTACGAACGTCGGCGCTCCTCGTTTTAGTAGCTCTGATACCAAATGATGTGATCCGGCTCGGTTGATTGAGTCGATTCACTTGATTGCCCGATCGTCGACGAGAAGTTCGTTCGAAATTGTTTTAAGATGAAGATTGTTTTCAGTTTAAGCGGAAGACTTTTAAAAGGGTTCAAAAGATAGGCTAAATTCGGATATTTTGTAGGTTCGGTTTAATAAAAAAAATAAAGTTTATATTTAATAAATAGGATGGAGATGAAAAAAAATGAACTTAAGTATTAAGAACGATTCAATACTATGTAAAGTATTGCCCCGGGACTTATATTGCTTAAGGTGGGTTTAATGGAAGTCGAAGATGGACCTTGACTCGTTACCTATAGAGAGGTAGGAACCAAAGGTATAAAAAGGTGGATGAACGCCACACCAGGATGGTGATAAGTTCAAAAGAGAATGATAGACGCCACTAGCACGCTAGATAAGTCAGATCGAAACTCGTACGAATTTAGAGAGGAGAAAACTCACTCTTTGAACAAAGTTCATTCAAATGATCAAAAGTCAAAAGTCCTTTACAAATGAAATCAACAAACTATTTATACTAGTTTCTTATGCTAACCGAATAGTCCATTCATGAACTTAATGATTAAGTAATGAACCTAAATTAAGACATGAACCTTCTAGAAAAATGACCAATGGTGTCCTTGTCCATGTTCGGCCGAATGGTACTTCAATGGGCAGCTTCATGGCTAAGGAAATGAACTTGAAGGCTTGGTGAATGTATGGGAGAGCAATGGACATGTCTAGGTTCGACCAAGGTGTGAATGGACACTCCAAGAGATGCCTTTTGGCCGAATAGGTACTTAGGAGATCAATGGACAGCAACCGATGCATGTAAGTGAATATTCATGCATTCTTCCATTCATTGTATTAAATCATTCATGCATCATCCTTACGTTCATTGAACCAGCCCATTCATGAATCATCTTTAATTGTGTTCCCACATCATGCATTGTAAGTAGACGTTCATGCACCTAGCTTGAATGAATCTCCACATTCGGCTGTACCTAAAAACACACATGAATTTAATTAATTTCAAGCAAATTCAGCTGAACTAAATTAAAGTATAATGTGAACATCCTAAATAACATTGAGACAACTTAAATATTAACAAATCATAACACATAAATTCGGCTGGACTAATTTAAAACATGTAATAATTTAGACAAATTAAATGACATCTAGACACCTTTAATTCAGCCAAATCAAGACATATTAAACACTTGTAATAAATTAAGACATATTTAAAAGCTGTAATGAAACTTATTTACATGCTTATTTAAATGGTCTAAAACTCCAGCAAATAAAGTTAATTTAGCTAAAGAGCTAATAATGAGCTGAATTGAATTTAAACCAAGCTCAAACGAGCTGAATTAAGCTCATGTGAGCTAAAATAAAATTCGGTGAGCTGAACCAAGCTAAATGGAGCTTGAGGAGCTGAATTCAAGCTGAAATCAAGGGCATCCTTGACCAGGGTCATATCATTGTGTTTTCAGCCTTTTTCTATCTTAAGGAATCAGCCCAAAAATCCCCAATTTCTAGGGTTTTTCCATACTCTTTTTGGGTGAAATTAGATTGTCGAAATTTGGGGAAAAATCTTGGTGTTCAATTGGGCAGAATCACAATCTCCTTGAGGGTTTCAAGAACCCTAACACTTATTTCTATTCTCAATTTGATTCTTTGCTGATTTGGGGATTTTATTTCAGATCTGAAAATTCAAAAATCTAATCTTTTAATTTTCTGTTTCGTTTCAGATCTAATTGCTTAGAGTTTTCGTAGGAGTTTCTCGTGACTTGGCAACTCGATCTTGGTCCGCGCGCATTCTCGTATCATGAAATATTTGAATTGTGAGCTATCCAATTCTCTTTGTTCTTTCGGAATTGATTTGACTTATCAAGCATAGCTTGTGGCGTCCATCTTTTCTTTGTTACTGAACTTATCACCTTTGGTGTGGCGTTCAATATACCTTTGGTTCCTATCATAGTTGATAGTGGGTCAAGGTTCCTTTCCTGTTTCCTTTAACCGAAAACACCTAAAGACCATTTTGAGATTCGGGTCAACAATTCATTATTGTTGGTTCATTTTCGGTCTTAGCCAATTAATTTGTTATTATTTCCTCTTTATTTTGTTTATTACCTTTGTTTGAAGCCATTATCTCTATTTTGTTTCATTTTAAAACCGAAACGAATCCATCCTTACTCAATTCACGATTGGGCAACACATACGACTCAAAACATCACGAGACGAGTTCGTATCAAATTGGTATCAGAGCTAGCGAATTTGGAGTAAGAATCGACGTTGTTGGCATTACAGTATAGTAGTTTCTCAAAAAAAATACTCGAAAAAAAAATTCAAAAAAAAATAATTTTGGTTTCCATTCAAACTTAAAAGATTGGATATCAAGTTGTGAAAAAAAAATTTTGAAAAAAAAATTGTGAAAAAAAATTGTGAAAAAAAAAGAGAGCTAGTTTTGAAATTTAGTTTTTGTTTGCTGCCCAAATTTTAGTCATTATTACCTTCTACTATTTTGCCACACCCAACCTTTTCATTTCTTTGTTTCAAGCCTACCTTCTTTTGTCCTACAATAATCTTACCAAGCCCAAACATCAAGTTTGTAAGCCGACCCACAACAATTGCTTTTTAAGTTTAAATAATTCCTAAGAACTTAGAGAGTAGGAGTGAGTGGAAAGAGGCAAGAGAGTAGTGAGTTTATTCGAGAGAAAAAAAAGCCAAGTGTGTGAGATTTCTTTGTGAGTGGATAGTGAGATTCTTTGTTGTGAGTTCTTAAAAAAATGTCACGAAGTCTAGAAAAAAATTTAGACAAGGGAGTTGGATTCCGTCCTGTAAGAATTGTTGGAGGAAGTGTGCCAGATTTTACACTCCAAGCCTTTACGCATGAAATGGAGCATCTATTTGATCAAAAACTAAAACCCATCAAGAAACGATTGGATCGTGTCGAAGAGTGGAGTCATTGATGTGACCACGTCCCAAGCACCACCAAGCTTGAATCTTGTTTCCCTCGAGCTCCCAAAGGGACCAATGACTCGAGTTAGGTCCAAACAAATTCATGAAGCTATTTTAGCTTTATTGTTCAAGTTTTGGAAGGAGAATCAGCTCGTTAAAGATGGGGAAGCTCGATCCAACTCCTTGAAGAAACCATGCACCTTAGTGCAAGCTAATTTCAGCTCAATTCCAGCTCCCTTAGCTCAATTCGACTTCAATCAGCTCACTTGAGCTCAATTCCACCTATTTGAGCTCAATTTAGCTTCTTTCCAGCTCGTTAATTTTATTATTTGAATAATTTGAGTGATAGTTTTATTTTAATTATTTTTACTACAGCTCATAACCGAATTTTCTAGCTCAATTCAGCTCATCAAGAATTTTGACTATCATTGAGCTAGCCGAATTTATTATTAATTATATTTTATTTATGTCTTTATTTTAATTTGTTAAATATGTCTTGATATTATTTAATTTAAGCTGAATGTACCTTGAATCTAATTTGTTTATATCTTTTGTAGGTACATCCACATGTGGGAACACAATTAATGAGGATTCATGAACATTTCTGGTTCAATGTATGTTCGGGTACATGCATGACTACCTACAACGAATGGTTGCCTTAAAGATGATGCATGAATGATTCAATACAATGAATGGAAGAGTGCATGAATATCCACCTACATGCATCGGTTGCTTACCATTGAATTTCCTATGCACCTATTCGGCCAAAAGACATCTTTTGAAGTGTCCATTCACACCTTGGCCGAATCTAGACAAAGCTATTGGCATCCCATTCATTCATCAGCCCTCAAGTACATTTCCTTACTCATGAAGTTGGCCATTGAACATGATGTGATCCGGCTCGGTTGATTGAGTCGATTCACTTGATTGCTCGATCGTCGACGAGAAGTTTGTTCGATTTTGTAGATAGATGGAGTTAGATGATTTTTTATAGCGGAAGTTGAGAAAATGGGTTCAAAAGATGGTTTGGATAGATGTTTGATAGGCTCGGTGAAATAAAGAAATATTGTTTATAATTTAATAGTTAAAATGGAATGGAAAAATAGAACTCAAGCGAAGAACGATTCAATACTATATGAAGTATTGCCCCGGGACTTATATTACTTAAGGTGGGTTTAATGGATTGTCGAAGATGGACCTTGACCCGTTACCTATAGAGAGGTAGGAACCAAAGGTATAAAAAGGTGGATGAACGTCACACCAGGATGGTGATAAGTTTAAGAAGTCGGGTTGACGCCACTAGCAAGCTAGATAAGTCGCTTCGAGACTCGAACGAAAGAAGAGAGGAGGTAACCTCACAAGAACAAAAGTTCTATTAAGTTTAATTGATCAAATTCTATAACCTTTTACAATAAACAAGTAAGCTATTTATAAGCCTAAAATGCCTATTGATATTCGGCATCTATGTTGTTCACATTAACTTAAATTCTGTTCACACAGGTATTTAACATGTTCACACAAATAGCATTAAAATCCAATTCATGCTTGAAGATGGTACATGAATTGGCCGAACCATCATGATGCTTCACTTGATGCATTCATGCATCCTTAGCCTTGAAGAATCTCCATAATTCCATGAATGTGCAGCTCTTTAATGATCCTACATCTCCCTTGGCTGAATGAGGCATTAATGTGCCTAAAATACTTGAATGGTCATCTTGAAAATGCATGAATCATGCATGAAACGTCCCATGTATTTTCCCCCATAAATATGATCCATGAATCTTCAAATACATGAACTTTTAGCAACTCCCTCTTGCATGAACGTCCCAAATGCATGTTGATACGGGGTTGCGCGCGGACCAAGATCGAGTTGCCAAGTCACGAGAAACTCCTACGAAAACCCTAAACAATTGGATCTGAAACGAAACAGAAAATTAAAAGATTAGATTTTTGAATTTTCAGATCTGAAATAAAATCCCCAAAACAGTAAAGAATCAAATAGAGAATAGAAATAAGTGTTAATAAGGAATCTTGAAACCCTAGAAGAGATTGCGATTCTGCCCAATTGAACACCCAGATAGTTTTCCCCAAATTTCGGCAATCTAATTTCTCCCAAAAAAGAGTATGGATAAATCGGCAAGAACCCTAGAAATTGGGGATTTTTGGGCTAATTCCTTAAGATAGAAAAAGGCTGAAAACACAATAAGAACAGAAAATAAATTAGATAAAGATTCGGCACAAGCAGAAATAAAGAAAGAATTGACAGTAAGAAATTAAAAGATAAGTCCTAAGAAGCCTTGAAATCCCGAAAGATCTCACAACTCCCTTCAAACGGCTCTAATCTCCCCTCCAAAGAATATCAATGGCAAGAAGAAGGTTGAAGATGGCTCCCACAATCAAAAAGATTGTTAAAACAACTTCTAAAGAAAACTCAAGAGAAAATCCTTGAAGAACTCAAAGAGAATTTTCACTCAAATCAAATCTGAAATTTTCAATGTAATTGTAATGTAATGTAGGGTGGCTGGCCAAGCCATATAAATAGGCCTTTCAAATGTTTTCCTAATTTAATTAGAACACTAAAACTAAAACTAAAAAAAAAACTCCTAACTATTTTAATATGGAAATTCGGCCAAGGGTCTTTTATTTGGGACTCTTGGACTGAATATAAAAATTTAAACTAAGTAAAATAAATAAATAAATAAATAAAAATAAAACTTTACAACTTGGGCCACTTTGACAATTTGGCCTGATTTTCAACTAAGTATGAGTGGATTTCTTGATTGGGCTTGGTAGAATTTGGGCTTGTGATCCATCTCCTACCGAAATTGAATCGTTGATGCTCGTAATGGAGATCCAATGCGCTTTGGCTGCAAGATTTGGTGTCTTGGACCAAGATTCCCAATATTTGAAATCTTGATTTTCCCTTTCTTTTGTGTATGCATCTAAGGCCTTACTAACAAACTCCTGGATGGTCCCATTTAGTTTGGAACGCATTTGTCGGGCCTTTGATCTCGTATCACATGTGCTCCTTTAAATGCCATCCATTGAACCTCAATTGTGCATGCACACTCCCATACATTGCACCAATCTGTTCATGAACCTGCAACAAATTAAATCAGCAAGTTAAATGCATTTCAAACACATTAAATTAGAAGCATATGAACTCAATAATTTGCACATTAAATTTGGCCATACATATTAACAATTTTAGACATATTTAAAACATCATAATTAATTAAGTATTTAATTTAGATATAATTAAAACACTTAATTAATTATTTGTCCGGATTTTAACAAATTAACTAACTTAAGATAAACAACTAATTTAACTAATGACAAATTAAATGGTTTATTTCAGCAAAATAAATGCAAGCTAAAGAAAGCTAAAAATAAGCTCATTGGGTTAAGATTGAGCTGAATTGAGCTTGAGTGAGTTGACTTGAGCTCGAGTGAGCTGGAAACAAGCTAAACGGAGCTTAACGAAATGAAATTGAACTAATTCAGCTCGCATGGATTTGCAAACAATGCTTAGGGAGCTGATCCAAAAGTGTGCCCGGGGCATGGTCGTATCAGAACATCCATACAACCGAATTTAGACATCACTTTTAATGGATACATTTCTAGTTTAGTTTTACACATTTAAAGCCGAATTACTTAGTCTTTAAGCTTGTTTAGTATGACTATTCAACTATCATCTGAACTCTATAAATAGTTCATTTCTCTTTGTAAAAAGGTTAGACAATTCTGATTATTAAACTTGATTGTGAGGTTTCCTCCTATCCTATTTCGTACGAGTCTCATTCTGACTTATCTAGCTCGCTAGTGGCGTCAACCCGACTCCTTGAACTTATCACCATCCTGGTGTGGCGTTCATCCACCTTTTTATACCTTTGGTTCCTACCTCTCTATAGGTAACGGGTCAAGGTCCATCTTCGACTTCCATTAAACCCACCTTAAGCAATATAAGTCCCGGGGCAATACTTTACATGGTATTGAATCGTTCTTCGCTTGAGTTCAATTTCCATTCCATTTTATCTATCTACTTAAACTTTATTTTCTTTGTTAAACCGAACCTATCCATTCTCCAAACCAAGCCATTTTTGAACCCTTTTAATTACTTTCGCTTAAAACAACTCCATAAAGTTATCTCCATTCGACATCAACCAATACTTCTCGTCGACGATCGGGCAACTTAAGTGAACTCGACTCCATCAACCGAGCCGGATCACATCAGTCATCGAGCAAGAACCTAACGGGAGAAAATTTATCCAAATGAAAGGATGAAAATGAGATCATCAAGGAGACAAACATTCGACGAATATGTGAAAAGAGACCCTTATCTAGATTCCTATTCTTCAAGGAATTTAGGCCGAAATAAATCCAGCTACAAGTTTGAAGCCTATCAAGGTAACGAACGAGAAAGCACAAGTCATTCTTCGTATGCAACAAAGTATTCATCTACGGAAAAATCCTTACGAAGAAGTGAATGTGTCTCGTATAAGAACTCATCCATGGAGGTTTATTCACGAAGAGTTGATCGTGACTCTTATGAAGATTCTTCCACTTCTTTCCAACGAAAAGTCTATTGTTCTGATTCTTTTGTATTATCTCCATCTTGTAATAAAGTTGAAAGAAGAAAAAGAGTGACGAGAGAAAAAGAAACAAAAATTGAAAAAGAGAAAAAGATTGGAGAAAGAAAAGAAAGAGTGCGAGAAACAAGTGTTGTTGAAAATGAAAGAGAATTGATGAGCGAAAGTGAGTTTTCAACAAACAAAGAGATTGTGGAAAAAGAAAGAGAAGTTGAAAAAGAAATGAGTGGAACAGATGAAAGTCAACAAGAAAAAGTGAGGAATGTTTTTACTAACCAATCTGCAAGTTGTCCTCGTATTGTTTCTTCTTTCCAGGTTTCTAGAGATTCAAATGACAAGTTTCAACTTCATTACCTTCCTGATGAGAGACGATTCCATTTGATCAAAAAAGGTAAGGTTCAAGCGCTTAAAGGTAAGCAAGGTAAGGAGTTTTTAGTCAATGAATCATGGTAATCAGGTTTGAAAGTTGTTGATAAAATTTCCGATAACTTAGTTTTAAAAAGATCTCCTTATTTTGATTTGGTTAATTGTTACTCGCTATTTGTGGTTGATAAATTCGTTTTAAGTGGAGGCATGAAGAGTTGTTCACTCAATAAGTTTTGTGTTGAAAAATCTTTTGATTTTGTTCAATTAAATCCACAAATACAAAATCTGATCATGTTTGATAAAGAGCTTTCATGTGAAATGCTCAATCTGTTTGATCGTGATGGTAATGAAAATTTTTTTACTCTTAGTGTGAGATCTTCGTATATTTGCATGAGATTTGAGAGATTTGATTGTTTGAATTTATTTTTGCCTACATCTTCTTTATTTGGCATGTGTGATGTCTTGGTGAAAGTGAAGTTTTTGTTACGTTACGGAACGACCGATCAAAACCATGTTTTTAAACCCGGAGCCTGTATTCCTAAGTTGACGTCAAGCGAAGGTGAGTATCAAAATTGTATTTTGAATCAATGTGTTGACCCCTTCTATTTGCTTCAAGTTTTATCTTTATTTAGTTCGAAAACCAAACAAGTGAATTTCGTTGGCTTGCCAAGTCAAAATCAAATTTTTGATTCTGGAGGTTGTTGTATATTGTTGCTTAATGGATTCAAACATGTGTTGCATGATTTTAACTGTAATGTGCTTCAAGTTCTTCATAAGTTACTAGCCACAAATTTTTCTGGTGAAATTGAAATGGTGAACAAAAACTTTGTCTTTGATCCCGGTGAATGCTGTTCCATATCATTGTTCAAGGGATTTGGACCATGGAATTCTAATTTTCGAAACTATAATCTTCAAATATCTTGTGAATCAGGTTTGTTTCCATTGAAGAAAAAAGTAATACCAATTTCTATTTTTGATCCCGGCATTGATTAATATGTTGTTCTTTTGAGTTTATTTGCTCAAGTTGTGACTAAAATCTTGGAAAGTTCTTTTGTGTTTAACCTTCATTGTGTCACTAATTTGTTTTATTGCTTTGTAGGTGGCGTTGTTAGGTGGTACCCTCCTAAAGAGGGAGGGCATGCAAATAACCTACTTTCTTGTCGAGCCGTATATGATTCACACGTTCTTGAAAGTGACTTTGTCAGGTTTATGTCCAACGAGGTTTGTGGCCTTGATAGGTTTGTCGCGAGCAAATGGCCCGATTTGGGGACAAATCGTTTTCAAGAGGGAGGGTATGATGCGATCCCGGTCGCATCATGTTACGACACAACTCGATGCTACCGAGATTGGCCCAAACTCGAGGGGCCCAAGTGCAAAATGAAGTTTTTAATTTCAGTTTGTCAATTTGGCAGCTGGAAAATAAGGACTTTGATTCATTAATTTTTAGTTATTTTAGTTTGTGTTTTTAATTATGTCATAGTTTGCACATCATTAATATGTGTTCTGCATTTAATAAAGTCATGCATTATGTAACTTTCATGTTAGTTAAGTTTGCATCATTAAATTAAGTCAAGTTAGTTTAATTATGTAACTTTCATGTTAGTTAAATTTGCATTTCAAAACCATGCATTTAAGCATCTTAGTTTAATAAATGAGTTGCTGGACATTTATTCAACTCATCTTAGTTTTAATTAATAAGTGTTTTTGTTGAACTTTATTTAATAAGTGTTGTTCTTAATTAATCTAGTTCCTAGGATTATTTATTGATGCATGAGTTAAGTTCATTTAATTATGCTTCTTTAATTAAACTAGTTGCTGGAATAATTATTGCATATATGTTTTAGTTCATTTATTTAAGTAAGTTTAATGTTTGTTATGATTAATAAGTGTTTTCATTTGTTTAATAAACTCATTTTAATGTGTTTATTGCAGGTGACTTTTTAGCTTATAGTGGTTACAATTCAAGGCTGTTACACATTTAATTAAGTGGTTGTTCAAGTTCTTTTGAGTTACAATTAAAGGGGCTGTTATAAAGGGAGCTTAAAATCATTAAAGGAGTTTTTAAAGAGCATTTTATGCCCTTTAAAATTCAGCAGCAACTCTTCCACTTCCAGCCGTTTTTGGAGCTTTCAAGAGAAATTAATCAAGCCTTTGAATGTCATTAAGGAGCTGGTTAAGAGATGGTGATACGAGTCACAAAAGCCCAAATTCTTGAGGGCAAGGCCCAATAAGAAGATTCCAAGCCCAATCAAGAAATCCACCCATACTTAGTTGAAAATCAGGCCAAATTGTCAAAGTGGCCCAAGTTGTAAAGTTTTATTTTTATTTATTTATTTATTTATTTTACTTAGTTTAAATTTTTATATTCAGTCCAAGAGTCCCAAATAAAAGACCCTGGGCCGAATTTCCATATTAAAATAATTAGGAGTTTTTTTTAGTTTTAGTTTTAGTGTTCTAATTAAATTAGGAAAACATTTGAAAGGCCTATTTATATGGCTTGGCCAGCCACCCTACATAACATTACAATTACATTGAAAATTTCAGATTTGATTTGAGTGAAAATTCTCTTTGAGTTCTTCAAGGATTTTCTCTTGGGTTTTCTTTAGAAGTTGTTTTAACAATCTTTTTGATTGTGGGAGCCATCTTCAACCTTCTTCTTGCCATTGATATTCTTTGGAGGGGAGATTAGAGCCGTTTGAAGGGAGTTGTGAGATCTTTCGAGATTTCAAGGCTTCTTAGGACTTATCTTTTAATTTCTTACTGTCAATTCTTTCTTTATTTCTACTTGTGCTGAATCATTATCTAATCTATTTTCTGTTCTTATTGTGTTTTCAGCCTTTTTCTATCTTAAGGAATCAGCCCAAAAATCCCCAATTTCTAGGGTTTTTCCATACTCTTTTTGGGTGAAATTAGATTGTCAAAATTTGGGGAAAACTATCTTGGTGTTCAATTGGGCAGAATTACAATCTCCTTGAGGGTTTCAAGAACCCTAACACTTATTTCTATTCTCAATTTGATTCTTTGCTGATTTGGGGATTTTATTTCAGATCTGAAAATTCAAAAATCTAATCTTTTAATTTTCTGTTTCGTTTCAGATCTAATTGTTTAGGGTTTTCGTAGGAGTTTCTCGTGACTTGGCAACTCGATCTTGGTCCGTGCGCAACCCCGTATCATTTGGTATCAGATTTTCGGCCATTAGTCCCGTTCGATAGAGGAAAGTCGAGTTCATTTGATTTTTTAGATTCGAGGACGAATCTTTTTGAGGAAGGGGGGAATGATACGAGTCACAAAAGCCCAAATTCTTGAGGGCAAGGCCCAATAAGAAGATTCCAAGCCCAATCAAGAAATCCACCCATACTTAGTTGAAAATCAGGCCAAATTGTCAAAGTGGCCCAAGTTGTAAAGTTTTATTTTTATTTATTTATTTATTTATTTTACTTAGTTTAAATTTTTATATTCAGTCCAAGAGTCCCAAATAAAAGACCCTGGCCGAATTTCCATATTAAAATAATTAGGAGTTTTTTTTAGTTTTAGTTTTAGTGTTCTAATTAAATTAGGAAAACATTTGAAAGGCCTATTTATATGGCTTGGCCAGCCACCCTACATAACATTACAATTACATTGAAAATTTCAGATTTGATTTGAGTGAAAATTCTCTTTGAGTTCTTCAAGGATTTTCTCTTGGGTTTTCTTTAGAAGTTGTTTTAACAATCTTTTTGATTGTGGGAGCCATCTTCAACCTTCTTCTTGCCATTGATATTCTTTGGAGGGGAGATTAGAGCCGTTTGAAGGGAGTTGTGAGATCTTTCGAGATTTCAAGGCTTCTTAGGACTTATCTTTTAATTTCTTACTGTCAATTCTTTCTTTATTTCTACTTGTGCTGAATCATTATCTAATCTATTTTCTGTTCTTATTGTGTTTTCAGCCTTTTTCTATCTTAGGGAATCAGCCCAAAAATCCCCAATTTCTAGGGTTTTTCCATACTCTTTTTGGGTGAAATTAGATTGTCAAAATTTGGGGAAAACTATCTTGGTGTTCAATTGGGCAGAATTACAATCTCCTTGAGGGTTTCAAGAACCCTAACACTTATTTCTATTCTCAATTTGATTCTTTGCTGATTTGGGGATTTTATTTCAGATCTGAAAATTCAAAAATCTAATCTTTTAATTTTCTGTTTCGTTTCAGATCTAATTGTTTAGGGTTTTCGTAGGAGTTTCTCGTGACTTGGCAACTCGATCTTGGTCCGCGCGCAACCCCGTATCAGATGGCGTCTATTCCACTAGCCAAGGACAATTCAAGAGTCATTTTCTAAGCCATTAAAGACATTCAAATCAGCTGAATTAAAGTGATTTTATGGAAGGAGTTATTTGGTTCAAAGAATAAGAAAAGACATCAGTTTTTATGGCACATTAAGTGGATGTTTTTGACCATTCGGTTACCTTGTTTTAGCATTATAAATAGATGTAATCAGCCATAGAGAGGAAGAACTTTTTGCTGAATATAGATGAAATATTTGAATTGTGAGCTATCCAATTCTCTTTGTTCTTTCGGAATTGATTTGACTTATCAAGCATAGCTTGTGGCGTCCATCTTTTCTTTGTTGCTGAACTTATCACCTTTGGTGTGGCGTTCAATATACCTTTGGTTCCTATCATAGTTGATAGTGGGTCAAGGTTCCTTTCCTGTTTCCTTTAACCGAAAACACCTAAAGACCATTTTGAGATTCGGGTCAACAATTCGTTATTATTGGTTCATTTTCGGTCTTAGCCAATTAATTTGTTATTGTTTCCTCTTTATTTTGTTTATTACCTTTGTTTGAAGCCATTATGATACAGCCACGCTTCAAGTCCAACCTAGCTCGAGCAAGGAGCCTTTGGAGCTGCCTCAAGGTCCAATCACCCGATCACGAGCTAAACAATTCAAGGAGGCTGTTTCGGCCTTAGTAGATCAAGTTTGGGGCGAGACTTTGGTTGGACGCATTGACGAAGCTTGGACAAACTCGATGAGCCTTCCTTGCACTTTAATACGAGCTGAATTAACTTCCATTTCAGATCAATAAGCTCGACTTAGCTCAACTTCAGCTCAAACATTTTCAATTCAGCTCAATATCAACTAGACATTAATTTAATAGCTGAATATTTATTTAAGTCGATTCAATTAGTTTATTACAGCTTATTAATATGTTTGTTGCATGTTTTTAATATGTCAAGTTTTATTACATGATTTAAAATTGCTTTAAAGCTGCCGAATTTAATGAGCTGATTTTAGTGTCATTGTTGACCGAATTAATGTGTCTTGTTTTTATTCTTAATTTAGTTCAGCTAAATACCACATTAATCTTAGTTCTTCCTATTTTTGTAGGTTGGCCGAATGTGGGGGTTCATTTAGCAAGGTGAGCCGAATGTGGAGATTCATTTAGCTTGGTGCATGCACAATAGATTCAATGAACTTGGAGATACATGCATCAAATTGGTGAGCTGAATTTGGCATTCCTAGGTGACTATTCAGTCAAGAGAGCTAATGTTTCCAACTCCAAAGCTGTCAATTAATCCTTTCACATTTGCTGGATGCATCTTGGCTTTTCGGTTCCATGTGTTCACACTCCATGACTCTTCAATGTTGAGCTTTCACACTTAAATTGGCTGCTCATTACCCTCTTAATTGCTGGTCACTTTTCAGCCAAAAATTGCAACATAAATGAGCTAATTTATGCCCATTGGCCGAACCTAGCTATCCATGCATCATCCAAAATTTTCCAAGTCCAATGCTTCATCTAGAAGGTGTCTAATGGAGCTCCATGTTCAGCCGAATCTAGCTAGTTCATTTAAGTGATTCATTTGCTTAATTTTTAAGGAATGTAAGTGACCATTCGGCTAGCTTAGGTGTTGCTTATAAATAGCTGAAATTTTACTTTGTAAAGGACTTTTTGACATTTTAATTAGCGAATTGCTGCCAAATTTGTGAGGCATTTTCTCTCAAATTTCGTTCGAGACCCGTAAGACTTATCTAAGCTTTTAGTGGCGTCTTTCTGAGTCTTTTCTGAACTTATCACTCCTAAAACCCGAGTGTGGCGTTCACCTTTGATACCTTTGGTTCATACTTTACTAAGTATCAGGTCAAGGTCCTTATCAACCATTTCCAACTCAATTTGGTCCTATAAGTTTCGGGTCGACACTTTTCTTTAGTGTTGGTTCACTCTTGACCTTTTTGAACCATTACCATTTCGTACCAAATCCTTTACCATTTAGTACCAATTCCCAAATACCAAAACGTACCAAAACCAAATACCATTTTCTAATTAATCTTAAACCGAACTCGACCATTCTAGTCATACCATTTTGACTTAAACCAAATCCATTGATACGAGCTCGTTTCGGATGTAAAGACGAGTCGTAATCTTTCCCGATCGAAATTAGGTAGTGTCAGAATTGAATCAAATTCAAGTCTTGGTGTTTGAAGTTGGATGGCTTTAGGAACAAAGGAGTTTGATGGGTTGTTGTTTGCTGGGTAATTCGATGAAACAATATCGAACCCTTATTATCAAATAAGGACCCGGGCTTAAGGTTTCAAAGAAAGAAATGGAAATAGGATAAAAATCGAGACCCTCTATTTAGCAAAATAGGAACCTACGGTATGAAGAATGCCACACCAATGGGTGATAAGTTTGAACAAAGTCAGATTGACGCCACTCGTTGAAGATAAGTCAATTTGAGCTTTGGTGAATAAAGAGAGTGAATTTCTCACTAAAATTATATTTCATTCAGAAATTTGGCAAAAAGTCCTTTTACAAGAAATTCAAGAACTATTTATAGCTTAAGTGACTAGTAGCCGAATAGTCAAGTTCAATACTTAAAAACTAAGTAAACATTGAACTAATTTTGAGCTAAGATCCATGAATGGTCTTGAATCAATGTTCGGCTGAATATAGACCAAGGAAGAGCTTCAACAAACTTGGAAAATTGGCAGCAGCTACATTCGGCCAATGGAGTTTAATAAGGTCAATAATGAAGCAACTCTTGCTGAAAAATTACCATCATTAATTAGCAACTTGAACAGTCATTTGGAAGTGTGAATGGACGGTTTTGAATGACCATAAGGTGTGAACATCATGAACCGAATAGCCACAATGTACCCAGCAATGTGAAGGAAATAAATGGCAGCTTTGGAGAATGGAAAATCATTCCTTTTGGCCGAATGGTCACTTAGAGAACTTCAACAATCAGCACACCATCTTTAATATAGTCCATGCATGTATCATTTGGTGCATTGAACCCAACATGCATGCATCTTCACATCCATTGAATCTTCATGCATGAATCTGCCCAATGAATCTTCAAATTCGGCTGTACCTAAAGACACACATGAACTTAATTAATTTCAATCAAATTAAGCTGAACTAAGTAAATACATAATGTGAACATCCTAATTTAACATTGAAACAACTTAAATATTAATAAAGCATGACACAAATTCGGTTGAACAGATTTAAGACATGTAATAATTTAGACAAACTAAATGAAATCAAGACATCTTTAATGTAACTAAATTAAGACATATTAAACACTTATATTAAATAAAAACATATTAATAAGCTGTAATAAGACTTAATTAAATGCTTATTTAAATGGTTTAAAATCCAGCAGCAATTTAATTAGCTAGAACGAATTTCAACTTCAAAGAAGTTGAAAATATTCAGCTCGTCTTTAAGCTCTTTGCTTTCATTTTCCTCAATCCGTTCCACCAATGCTAAAATAGCAACTTTAAATCGTTTAGCTCTAGCTCGCGTTATTGGACCAATGGGCAGCTTAATAGCTTCTTGTTCGTTCTCCATTTGGTTCGTAGGCAAGCTCACATCATCCATATCCAACTTTACACGGACTTACTTTACTTCTTGAAACTCAATTATATTCTATCTTCTTCTCGTCTATTCTACTTCTTCGTTTACGATCGGGAACTAAACGACTCGGGTTCAACTACTAAACTAAGGTCGTATCACATTATCTCTATTTTGTTTCATTTTAAAACCGAAACGAATCCATCCTTACTCAATTCACGATTGGGCAACACATACGACTCAAAACATCACGAGACGAGTTCGTATCAGAAAAGATAAGTTTAGTCAAATTTGGCTACTAAGAATGAGTACCGATCGATCTTTTTGAGTAATAAAGATGGCTGGAAATTCACAAGAAGAATAAACAAGTTAGATCAAAAGAATCGGCATAAACAGAATTTAAAAGAAAAGAATGAACAGCAAGAAAGTAAATTGAAGTCCTAAAGATCCTTGAAATCCCGAAAGATTTCACAAATCTCTTCAAACGGCTCTAATCTCCCCTCCAACGAATATCGGTGGCAAGAAGAAGGTTGAAGATGGCTCCCACAATCCAAAGATTGTTAAAACAACTTCTAAAGAAAACTCAAGAGAGAATTCTTGGAGAAAACCCCAAAGAAAATTCTGCACTCAACAAATCTAAAATTTGATAGAAAAATAATAATAAGATCTTTACAAAGGGTGGCTGGCCAATGCTTATATAGGTCTCCAACAAATCCTAATCTAATTAGAAAACTTAAAAAATTTAAACTTAAGTAAAAAAAAGGAAAATTCGGCCATGCATCCTATTAGGCTGTTTTGGGCCGAATTTAACATGTGATATTCCTAAAACTTAAAAATTAACTTAAACAACTAAAATGTTTACAAATTGGGCCCTTTGACATTTTGGCCTGATTTTCAACTAAATATGTATGGATTTCTTGATTGGGTTGGGAATTTGCTTATTGGGCCTCGCCTTTAAGAATTTGGGCTTGTGATCCATCTCCTACCGAAATTGGGTTGTTGACGCTCGTAATGGAGATCCAACGCGCTTTGGCTGCAAGATTCGGTTTCTTGGACCAAGATTTCCAAGATTTGAAATCTTGATTTTCTTGATTCTTGAAATCGCTCCGAACAGCAAAATTGGGCCAAGATTCGATTTCTTGATTTTCTTGAAAACAAGAAAGTGAATCTTGATTTTCTTGATTTGAGCCCATCACCTTCTTAAGCTTGGGTTGGGCCTTTGTGACTCGTATCAAAAGTCGAGTTCATTTGATTTTTTAGATTCGAGGACGAATCTTTTTGAGGAAGGGGGGAATGATACGAGTCACAAAGGCCCAACCCAAGCTTAAGAAGGTGATGGGCTCAAATCAAGAAAATCAAGATTCACTTTCTTGTTTTCAAGAAAATCAAGAAATCGAATCTTGGCCCAATTTTGCTGTTCGGAGCGATTTCAAGAATCAAGAAAATCAAGATTTCAAATCTTGGAAATCTTGGTCCAAGAAACCGAATCTTGTAGCCAAAGCACGTTGGATCTCCATTACGAGCGTCAACAACCCAATTTTGATAGGAGATGGATCACAAGCCCAAATTCTTAAAGGCGAGGCCCAATAAGCAAATTCCCAGCCCAATCAAGAAATCCATACATATTTAGTTGAAAATCAGGCCAAAATGTCAAAGGGCCCAATTTGTAAACATTTTAGTTGTTTAAGTTAATTTTTTAACTTTTAGGAATATCACATGTTAAATTAGGCCCAAAACAGACCAATAGGATGCATGGCCGAATTTTCCTTTTTTTTAATTAAGTTTAAATTTTTTAAGTTTTCTAATTACATTAGGATTTGTTGGAGACCTATATAAGCATTGGCCAGCCACCCTTTGTAAAGATCTTATTATTATTTTTCTATCAAATTTTAGATTTGTTGAGTGCAGAATTTTCTTTGGGGTTTTCTCCAAAAATTCTCCCTTGAGTTTTCTTTAGAAGTTGTTTTAACAATCTTTGGATTGTGGGAGCCATCTTCAACCTTCTTCTTGCCACCGATATTCGTTGGAGGGGAGATTAGAGCCGTTTGAAGAGATTTGTGAAATCTTTCGGGATTTCAAGGATCTTTAGGACTTCAATTTACTTTCTTGCTGTTCATTCTTTTCTTTTAAATTCTGTTTATGCCGATTCTTTTGATCTAACTTGTTTATTCTTCTTGTGAATTTCCAGCCATCTTTATTACTCAAAAAGATCGATCGGTACTCATTCTTGGTAGCCAAATTCGACTAAACTTATCTTTTCCAATTAATCTTGTCGAATTCTTCTTGTCAAAACTGACTGTTTTAGGTTGCTGGAATTTTGGGAAAAATCAAGTTGCTGGAATTTGGGGCTTTATTCATCGGTTTAGTTCTTGGACAGATTCGGCTTGTTGAAAATCAATCTTGGAGATCGATTTCGTGTTTTTGCATTCCGAAAACATCTATTCATAAGATCTTTGATTCTTGGCTGTTCTTGATTGTTTTGGGGATCTTAATTTCCAGATCTGATTTGTTTTTAATCTTATTCTTTGTTTTGATTTCAGATCTGTTCGATTAGAGCTTTCGTAGGGGTTTCTCGTGACTTGGCAACTCGATCTTGGTCCGCGCGCAACCCCCATATCAGAATTTATGGAAGAGCATACCTTGGGACGTTTCAGGCATGTTCGGTGTATTTTCAAGGTGACCATTCAAGTTTTCAAGGTACTTTAAAGCTCCATTCAGCAAAGCGAGATGTTGGAATAATTAAGGGGATACACATCCATGGAATTAAGCTTTCTTCAAGGTTAAGGATGCATGAATGCATCAAGTGAAGCAACATGATGATTCGACCAATCCATGCATCATCTCCAAGCATGAACCAAATTTTTAATGCTTCATTCATGCCCATTCATCCTAATTTAGCTATAGAAAATTAATGAATTCTTTCTAGAATTTTCTACCATATTCATGGCTGAATTCTTAGCCGTTAAGTTGCCTATTCGGCTAGCCATGCATGGTCCTATAAATAGTTGTTCATTTTCATTGTAAAAGGAACTTTTTGAACCTTTGATTAATGTTTATAACATTTTGTGAGTATTCAACTCTCTTATTTCGTTTTATACTCAAGCTGACTTATCTAGCATAGCTAGTGGCATCTACCTTGTTTCCTTGAACTTATCACTCAACCCCGAGTGTGGCGTTCACCCCAATTATACCTTTGGTTCTTACTTTACTAAGTAACGGGTCAAGGTTCTATCCTATCCATTCCGTAAACCACCTTAAAGTATTATAAGTTTCGGGTCGACACTCAACTATAGTGTTGGTTCACTCTTGATCTTTAAGCCCATTCACTTCTATCTTTCACCAACCATTTTCTTTATTTATCTTCTTGATTAGCTGAACCTATAATTCCTCAATATTCACTAATTCGAGCCTATCCTTGTTACCATCATCTAAACATAGCCAAATTTCCATCATATTTCAAGATCGAGCGATACTTCTCCATTTTAACGATCAGATACATCAACGACTCGACTCATCATTGAACTGGATTGCATCACCCTTCATGATTGAATCTCCATAGATGAGTACCTTGGGTACTCGAGGTGACACTTGTATGATGGATTTGTGATGTGATTTTGTGCACTAAGGCTAAATCAATTATTTTCAAAGAGAAACAAGTTAATATTGTGATAGAGGGTTGTGCGCAGACCAAGATCAAATTGCCAAGTCACGGGAAACTCCTACGAAAGCTCTAAACGAACAGATCTGAAAATTAAAACAAAGAACAAGATTAAACTAATCAGATCTGAAATTAAATCCCCAAATTCAATTAAATGAGCAGCAAGGAACAAAGAACGAATGAATAAATGTATTCGGAGTTCAAGAAGATGAAATCGAACTCCAATAGTGAAATCCCACAAGCCAAATCTGCCAAGAACACCAAAACAGTAAGTAGATTGAAACAATCAGATTTTTAATTGGAAGATTAGGGATTTGGGTGGCAAAAAGAAAAGAAAGAAATAGATGAAATTGAACGGTTCAAGAAGTGAATTTAAGTTGCGATTCATTCCAATTGAACACCCAAGATGAATTGCCCAAATTTCAGCAGTCGAATTTCACCTAACAAGAAGAAATAGAAAACGGCAAGAACCCTAAATCTTGGGGAATTTTGAATCGATTAGATGCTGCCAATAAAAGAACCGATTAAATGAAGAGTTCTTGGAGTTTGAATCAAGGCTGAAACACAAACAAAAACAGCAAAGAAATTAGATATAGATTCGGCATCAACAGAAATAAAGAAAAGAAATTGAACAGCAAGAATAAAAGATAAGTCCTAAAGATCCTTGAAATCCCGAAAGATCTCACAAATCTCTTCAAACGGCTCTAATTTCCCCTCCAAAGAATTTCGATGGCAAGAAAAAGGTTGAAGATGGCTCCCACAATCAAAAGATTGTTAAAACAACTTCTAAAGAAAACTCAAGAGAGAAATCTTGGAGAAAACTCAAAGAAAATTCTGCTCTCTCAAATCTGAAATTTAAGAATGAATCTAAGTGTTATGTACATGGGGTGGCCGGCCATGCCTTTAAATAGGCCTCAAGTAATCCTAATCTAACAAGTAACTAATAAAATTAAACCTAATTAATAGAATAAATAAAGGAAAATTCGGCCAAGCATATATATGGGTTGTTTTTGGGCCGGATTTTACATGTATGTTCCTAAAGCTTAAAAAATTAAATTAAACAATTAAAATGTTTATAAATTGGGCCCTTTGACATTTTGGCCCGATTTTCAACTAAGTATGAAGGAATTTCTTGATTGGGCTGGAATTTGGTTATTGGGCCTCGCCTTCAAGAATTTGGGCTCGTGATCCATCTCCTACCGAAATTCGGTCGTTGATGTTCGTAACAGAGATCCACTGCGCTTTGGTTGCAAGATTCGGTTTCTTGGACCAAGATTTCCAAGATTTGAAATCTTGATTTTCTTGATTCTTGAAATCGCTCCAAACAGCAAAATTGGGCCAAGATTCGGTTTCTTGACTTTCTTGAAAACAAGAAAGTGAATCTTGATTTTCTTGATTTGAGCCCATCACCTTCTTGAGCTTGGGTTGGGCCTTTGTGTCTCGTATCATTCCCCCTTCCTCAAAAAGATTCGTCCTCGAATCTGAAAAATCAAATGAACTCGACTTTCCTCTATCGAACGGGACTAATGGCAATTGAGTCCACTGAAAAGAATAGCCATGAGATAGTAAATAGCAACAGAAACAAGCTTGTAGTCCAATCATAAGCATAACAGAACAAGTATAACGCATGTGAATTGACAGATTCAAATTACCATGCAAACAATCTAATTTACTCGCCACTGCCTCGTCAAATATTCGAAACAAAGATGGACATGTTTTAAGGCATTCAGTCGTCTCAAATTGTTCCCACAAACCATGAATAAATTGCGAGTAATAAATCAAATGGTAAACATAATCGTCACAAGTAGGTATTTGAAAAGATTCACATGGTTCACAGAGTTGCATAATCATACCATGCATTAATCGACGGTCTATACATTCACTCACACATGCATTATCAAAAACAAGAATCTTTTTATCAACCATCAAAATAGATAGATCATCAATAAATAAAATAGGACAGTCAAGCACGTTTCGATCTAAGTGTTCATCAACACGATCTTTATCACTATCCGAGGAGTACAAAAGTGTTTCAAAGGTTTCAAGCATCTTACCTTGATAAGCAGAAGAATAAGGGTCGATTTTATCTTTTTCATTTAAAACAAACCTTCGCTCATCGGGGGCATAGTGTATTCGAAGCTCCGTTGTTGAGTTAACCTTTGTCAAATGGAACTTAAACTTCATGTACAACCACATAAACTGTTTAAGGCACAAATATAAATTGAAAACAAACTTGGTAAATTTCGTTACCTTATTCACCACAACAGATTTGCACAAATTCGAGGATTTTACATAAGGCAAATCAAGAGAATAACAACTCACGCTTCCTTTCGTAATGACTTTATCAACCACAATCGAAGAATAACAATTAATCGGATCAAAATGAAGGGATCTTTTAAGACCTAAGTCACCAAAATTTTTATCAATAATTTTCAAATCTGCACGGGACTCAGTTGCTAAAAATTCCTTACCTCGCTTACCTTCAGGCTCATGTAGTGTGATTTCATCTTCAACCTTGCCTATGTTGATCGTATGAAAGCGTCTTTCATCGGAAAGGTATTGAAGTTGAAAGTTATCTTTCGTATGTGGCCAATGGAAGTGTTCTATCGCACGTAAAGGTGGTAAACTGATATGCCCCAGCCTCGGTGATGAGAGTCGAGTCGTTGATGTGCCTGACCGTGAATTGGAGTAATATTAAGGTTTGTCGAAAATAGGTTAAGAAAGAAAAGATAAAGGCTCAAATTAGTTCAAAAGTGGTGATGGAATGTATTGAGGTTGAAATGTGAACGAAAATAAAGTATTCAAGTTGAACCAACACAATATAAGTGTGTTAACCCGGGACTTATATGAATACTTAGGTATGTTTGTATGGATGGAAAACGAATAAAATGGAACCTCGACCCGCTATCAAAGATGATAGGAACCTCGGTATAATTTGAACGCCACACTTTGGGTGCAAAGTGATAAGTTCGGAAAAGAAAGACGGGTTGACGCCACAAGGGTTACTTGATAAGTCAGACGAGTCTTTGGAGAACAATGAGAGTTGAAAACAAACTCACAAAGTAATCAGATTTCATATAAGGTTCAAAAGTATATTGTCTAACCACAAAACGATTACAAAGCAAACTATTTATAGTCTAAGAAGTGCTCAACCGAATAGTCACAATAAACAGATTTAATTGAGCTAAATTAATAAGCTGAAATATCTTAATAACTAAGCTCAATGTTTTTGAAATATTCTAGGCCTTGGAAACAGTAATGGGCAGCAGCTTAAAGTCCCAATTCAGCTGAATAAATGAGTTGATTTCTTAGGCTGGAAGAGTTCAAAGTTTTTAATAGATAATGACTTAAATTCTCTTCATTAAATCAGCATTGAGAATCCTAATGATCAGCAGCAGCATTAGTGACGTCTTGGGCACACAAAATAGCTTCTATATGCTTTCATTCAGCTTTGGAACCTTAATAAAGCTTTCATGCTTCTTGGGAGTATGAAATGTCACTTAAAAATTCCCCAAACAGCAGCTCTTTGCTGTACCCGAAGTAATACCAGCTGGAATTGAATGCTTTGAGCATTGTTTGCACGAAAAGGAAGAAAGAATGATTCAGCTACTTAAATGTTGTCCCCTAGCATGCTGGACACTCTTTTAATTGTTTTGCTACACATTGAAGTCAGCAAGCATGCCCATTAATGCCGTCCATGCACCAAATAGTCCACCTGCATCTTAACATTAAAATTCGGTCAAGCATGCACATTGAAATCAGCAAACTTGCCCATTAATGCCGTCCATGAACCAAGCATTCCAGCAACTCATTGAATGGCCGTCCATTGCATGTGGAACAGCCCTTTAATTCTTGTCTTGCTGTTCATTAAATTTGGCCAACATCCACTTCCTTTAATGCCGTCCAAGCCATTAAACCTGCAGACAAATAATTAAATTCGGTCATCAGCATCTTAGGACAATAAAATTCGGCTGGACATAAATTAAAACCTCATTAAATTCGGCAGCCTCCTTTAATACATAATTAACTCATGCATGAAACAAAACAAGTTAATTAACATATTAATTTCGGCTGGACAATAAGAACAGCAATAAATTTGGCATATTAAATAGATGTAATAGCCTAGACATATTTATGCTATGTATGAAAATAGGACACATTAAAAACATAAAATAAAACTTATTTAAAACATCTAATTAAAAAGGTCCAATTTTATCAAATTTAATATTAACACTTATTTGAGCTGAAATAAATAAATAAACTAACTTATTCAAGTTATTTCAGCAAATGAAATTAAAATAAACTCAAATTGAGCAAAACGAGCCCATTGAGCTAGAAACGAGCTAAACGGAGCTCAGCGAGATGGCATTGAGCTAATTCAGCTCGCATGGATGTGCATGCAATAATTATGGGGCTGGTCCCAAAAATGCACCCGGGGCGTGGCCGTATCATCCCCTCCCTCTTTAAAGCGATTGGTCCTTAAATCGGGCCACTTGCTCGAAAAAAAAATTTTCAAGATCTTGAACCCTCTTGTTCATGACCCGAATAGAATCATTTCCAAAACTTTGAAAAGCACAAATGGTTCGAGAAAAAATTGAATTTTCTCCACGCCCTCCCTCTTTTAGAGGGAACCATTCTGAAGTGTCACCTACACAAAAATTAAATAGATTAGTGACACCATGGTCTATAAGTTCAAATGGATTTCTTAAGATCTTATGCAAAAATTGAACAAATGAACCAATGTCGGAATCAAAAGTAAAAATCGTTCTTACCTTTTTCTCCGATGGATACAAACCTAAGTCACAAAACAGTCGAAAGGCATAATCTCAAAAGTCAAAATTGCAAAATCCAAGGCTTTTTAACAAGAACAAAGAATAATAATCTCCATGGTAAAAAACGAAGCTTCCTCTTACTATTTCAATTTGATGTGACAATTTCAAGATTGGCATTATAGAAAGGACGAAATGCAATCTTATGTCATTTTTATGCAAAACATCTACAAACCCTGTAAACCATGACATGGAGCATTTTTCAGAATCACAAATCGAATTTTGGTTTTGCAAGACAATGATATTCGCATGCTTTATTTTCGAACTAGATAAAGATAACGTTGGAAACAAATAGAAGGGGTCAACATATTGATTCGAAACAAAATTTTGATACTCACCTTGGCTTGACGTCAACTTAGGAATTTATATCCCAGGTTTAAAAATGCGATTTTCATTGGTCGTTTCGCAACGCAACAAAAATTTCTTCTTCACCAAGACTTCACACATGTCAAGCAAATAGGAGTTAGGCATACATACATTCGAGCAATCAAACCCTTCATATTTCATTTGCACAAGTAAACATGGAAATTTCATACCGCAAATTAGATAATTCACATGATCAATACAAACAAACAAACTAAATGTCAATTCTTATCACACAAATCCAAATTTCGTTTGTGTTGTTTTAATCTTGCTTCATCATCAAACTTGTAAACATCAGACATATTGATACGACCCCGGCCTCGTGGATGAATTTTGAGTCGTGTTTGTTGCCCGATCGTCCTAACGATGAAGTTTCGTTCGTCTTGAATCAAAGAGTTATATTTGTTCAATGAAGGTGTTAATGGTTCATTTAAGGTTAAAAGGAAATGGTTGGTAAGGTATTTCGGCTAAGAAAGAAAGAAAACAAATATTAAAGGTATGGAATTTTCGGTTTAAGGTGAATTGGAAAGATAGGCTTAAAAACAAGAATGAACCAACACTAAGGGAAATGTTGACCCGAATCTTATATGTCTTTAAAGTGGATGAAACGGATGTAAAGGACCTCGACCCACTATCTATCAAAGATAGGAACCTTGGTATTTGATAAGTTCGATTGAACAAAAACGGTTGACGCCACTAACTACTTAGATAAGTCAACGAAGTTTTTGAAGAAATTCAAGAGAAGAGTTCTCTCAACAAATTGACAGCATTTCATTAAGGTTCAAAAGTCCTGTACAAAATGAATTTAACAACTATTTATAGACAAATACTGAGCTAGCCGAATAGTCACATGAATTCTTAAGTATTAAGAAAATGAGTTCCTTTAATGTCAATGGATAGGTTCGGCTGAATGGGGAGCTCCAATAGTCATCTTCTAGATGGATAATTGAACTTGGAACTTGAGTAAATACATGGCAGCAGCTACATTCGGTTGATGTGCTTAAAGGAGTTCATTTAATTGGCAACCATTGCTGAAAAATTACCAGCAATTAAGGAGATGTTGAGTAGTCACTTCAAGTGTGAAAACCAAGTTTTGAAGAGTCCTTGAATATGAACACCTTGAACCGAACAGCCAAGATGTATCCAGCAATGTGAAAGTAATAAATTCGGCTGAATGGTCACTTAGGAAACTTCAAACAGCAGCCAACTTCATTTTCCCATTCATGCATGTGCCGTCCCCTTCATGTACCTCCTTTTAATACCTTTCATACACCAAGGACGTTCATGGGTAATGTACCTGCAACAACATTCATCAAATCAAATCAAATACATGTTTAGACACATTAAATTAACACTAAAATTCTGCACATTAAATTCGGCAGCCTTAGGACATAATTAAAACAAGTAATAAAGTTGACACATTAAAAACATGCATAAAAACATATTTATAGGCTGTAGGAATTAATATGACTTAATAACATGTAAGAAAAACATATTTAACATGCTTATTTAAATTCGTCCAGATTTAAGACCAATTAAACAACAAAAATTAATTGAGTTGTAATAAACTAATTAAATGACGCAAATAATTAGTTTAGC
Source organism: Gossypium hirsutum (assembly GCF_007990345.1). Lineage (NCBI taxonomy): Eukaryota > Viridiplantae > Streptophyta > Magnoliopsida > Malvales > Malvaceae > Gossypium > Gossypium hirsutum. The sequence goes on from NC_053448.1 coordinate 19,196,024, forward strand.
TACTATAATAAAGGTCTTAAAGATATTGAGCTGAAATTGAGCTGGTTCGAGCTCATTGAACTTGAAGGAGCTGGAAATGAGCTAAATGAAGCTCCACAAAAATAAAATTGAGCTACGTCCAGCTTGAAAAAATGACGAGCCTCGCTTGTAGGCTGAAAGAATAGCCGTTCCCGGGGGCAGGTCGTATCACATATCATGACAAAAACTCTTCAATCCATCATCCAAATCAAAGTCATCACCAATCAAAAATTGATACTTAGACAAATAAGAATAGGAAAGTCTTTTACTAACTAAATCTTCAGCAATCTCACCATTATCATGCATATGAACTTGTTGAAGCTCGACTAACATAGAACCCTTACCATGCTTACCTTTAGACGCTGGTGGAATAGAGTCATCTATGATCTTACCTTTCTTGACTAATCGAAATCGTCTCTCCTCAGAAAAGTATTGAAGTTGAAATTGATCAATGGGATTTCGAGAAACCTGAAAAGTAGAAACAATACAAGGAAAATTCATAGGATGGTTAGTAACAACACTCCTTGCTTGTTCACTTTCATCCTTTTCGCTGATTTCTTTTTCCAACTCAGTTTCAAATCCTCTTTTTTTTCTCATATCACTCATTTCTTTTGCACTCTCGTTTCTTTCTTCAATCTCACTCTCTTTTTCAGTTTTCTTTTCTTTTTCACACTCATTTTTATTCCCAATCTCATTTTCAATTTTCTTTTCTATCTCACACTCATCTTCTTTTTCTTTCATTTCTTCTTCTTTTTCATTTTCTCGCTCACACTCTTTTTCTTTTTCTTTTTCTTTTTCACATGATGCTTCGATTTCATTATAAAATAAAAAATCATCAGAATGAGAAACCTTTCGTTGAGAATAAGAAAAGGATTCTTCATACAAATGACAATCTGATACAGCCACGCTTCAAGTCCAACCTAGCTCGAGCAAGGAGCCTTTGGAGCTTCCTCAAGGTCCAATCACCCGATCACGAGCTAAACAATTCAAGGAGGCTGTTTCAGCCTTAGTAGATCAAGTTTGGGGCGAGACTTTGGTTGGACGCATTGACGAAGCTTGGACAAACTCGATGACCTTCCTTGCACTTTAATACGAGCTGAATTAACTTCCATTTCAAGCTCAATGAGCTCGAACTAGCTCAATTTCATTAAGACCTTATTATAGTAGCTGAAATAATTATTTGAGTCATTTAATTAGTTTATTACAGCTCAATTAATATTCATTATTTATTTGGTTTAAAATCTGGACAAATTTAATTATGCATGATAATTGAGTTATAATTATATGTTATTAATTTGTCTTAATTTCTATAGCTCATTAATATGTTTTTTTATGCATGTTTTAATGTGTCAATTTTATTACATGTTTTAATTATGTCCTAAGGTGGCCGAATTTAATGTGCATAATTTTTGTGTCATTTGCTGCCAAATTAATGTGTTTAAAAATGTATTTGATTTATTGAATAAATTTTGCTGTAGGTACATCCCATTTGGACGTCCTTGGTGCATGAATGAATTAAAGGAAGATACATGTAAGGGGACGGCACATGCATGTTTGGGGAATTAAATTTGGCTGCTGTTTGAAGTATCCTAGGTGACCATTCGGCCAAAGAAGCTATTGTTTCCTACTCCCAAGTTGACCATTCAGCCGACTTTTAATTCTTTTCACATTGCTGGATTCATCTTGGCTGTTCGGTTCTATATGTTCACATATTTGACTCTTCAAAACTGACTTTTCACACTTGTGTGGCTGTTCAACAACTATCTTTAATGTTCCTATCTTTTCAGCCAACAAGTGCCAATTTAAGGAGTAATTTAAGAGCAAGGCCGAACCTGGACAAGACCATTGATCTACCGATGCATTCATCTTTGCAAGGTGCATTTGCTTCATGCTTAAGCTGCCCATTTGAATGCCCATTCAGCCGAATCTTATGGAGGAATTAATTCTGGAATTTTCTTGATTTTTCTTAGCTTTTAAGTTTGTCTATTCGGCTAGCCTTTGAAGAACTATAAATATTTGTTTGTTCATTTGTAAAAGGGACTTTTGACATTTTAATTAGCGAATTGCTGCCAAATTTGTGAGGCATTTTCTCTCAAATTTCGTTCGAGACCCGTAAGACTTATCTAAGCTTTTAGTGGCGTCTTTTCGAGTCTTTTCCGAACTTATCACTCCTTAAACCCAAGTGTGGCGTTCAGCTTTGATACCTTTGGTTCATACTTTCCTAAGTATCGGGTCAAGGTCCTTTTCAACCATTTCCAATTCATTTAGGTCCTATAAGTTTCGGGTCGACACTTTTCTTTAGTGTTGGTTCATTCTTGACCTCTTTGAACCATAACCAATTCGTACCAAATACCATACTATTTCATACCAATTCCATACCATTTCGTACCAATTCCCAAATACCAAAACGTACCAAAACCAAATACCATTTCTTAATTATCCTAAACCGAACTCTTCCATTCTATTCATACCATTTCGACTTAAACCAAATCCACATCCAACTTTGCACGAACTTATCTTACTTCTTTGTACACAAATATATTCTAACTCCTTCTCGTCTAATCTACTTCTTCGTTTACGATCGGGAATCAAACGACTCGGACTCAACTACTAAACCGAGATCATATCATTTGGTATCAGAGCTGGTAAAAACGAGAAGTACGAGCACTCGAAGTCAATTTGAAATAGGTGCGTAAAAAAAAAGTTCGAAAAAAAAAATTGAAAAAAAAATTGAAAAAAAAAATTGCATACGGTTTAGGTGCGGACGAAAAGAACGTGAAAGATCCGTAAAAAAAAAAGAGTCTGGAGACACTTCAATAGAAATTTTTCCAAAATCTCATTTTACACCCTTTTATATCACCCGTAGTGAAATTTCACGCAATTAAAAAAAAAATTTCGATATAAAAAAAAAAGTGTTTCGAGTTTGTAAGTTTGGCATTTTCTTCCATTCATCTTCTAAGCCACACTTAGCCTAAAACCTTTCTTGTTTCTTTTAGCCTACTCGTAACCTAACATCAATCCCTTGTAAAGCCATTTGAAGCCGACCCACTGAACTAAGACTAAGTCACTACGAGTCGCTTACGAAATCACGAGAGGAAAGTGAGTGGTAAAAGGCACGAGAGGTACATCAAGTTAAAAGCCGAAATTGAGTGAAACACGAGTGGAGTGTTTAATTCTTTCTGTGAGAGATTTTGTGAGGATTGTGCTGTGAGGTTTTTATTTACATGTCTCAAAGTCCTGAACGAAATATGGCGGAAGGAGGTGGAAGGCAACCAATCCGAAACATTGCGCCTGGAGGAGGTGGAGTGCCGGATTTGGCTCAACAAGCTTTGTTACGAGAAATCCAATGCATGATCCGAGGTGAGTTAGAATCTATTAACGAACGGTTGGATCGAGTTGAATTGGGAAATCAACGAGAGCGTACACCCCAAGGGCCGCAAAGAGGGCGAGACCAAATGGAAATCAATCAAGACGACCTATATGATCCGAATGAAGTCGAAAGTGATCAAGGATCAAACATAAGTGAAGGACGAAGAGGTCGAAGGAACCGAGGTAATCGGAATCAAAGACGTATGGATGACGACTTAAGGAACATTAAACTATCCATTCCATCCTTTCAAGGAAAGTCTGATCCGGAAGCTTACTTGGAGTGGGAAAAGAAGATTGAATTGGTCTTCGATTGTCACAACTATTCCGAGATCAAAAAGGTGAAGTTGGCGGCCATAGAATTCTCCGATTATGCTATGATATGGTGGGATCAACTCACTACGAGCCGAAGAAGGAATGGGGAACGACCAATATCCACTTGGGCCGAGATGAAGGCCGTGATGCGACGTCGTTTCATTCCCTCCTACTACCATCGGGAACTCTATCAAAAGCTTCAAAACCTCACTCAAGGTTCAAAGAGTGTTGAGGATTATTTCAAAGAGATGGAGATCGCAATGATCCGAGCCGATGTCCAAGAAGATCGTGAAGCAACAATGGCGCGATTCCTTGCTGGTCTCAACCGAGATATCGCTAACATTGTGGAACTCCAACATTATGTTGAGATAGTGGACATGGTACACATGGCCATTAAGGTGGAGAAACAACTCAAGCGAAAGAGTAGCACTCGAAGTTTTCCTACCCCAAGCACAACTAGATGGGGGCAAAGTTCGAGTAAAACTAATCCACCAATCCGTGCCAAGGAGCCAATGGTGCCTACCAAAGCAAACAAACCTATGGGCGATACGAGCAAAGGTAAGGCAACCGATTCATTTGCTAATCGTTCAAGAGATATTAAGTGTTTTAAGTGCCTGGGAAGGGGCCATATTGCAAGTCAATGTCCCAACCGCAATGTCATGGTGGTTCGAGCAAATGGAGAAATCGAATCGGAGGAGGAAGATCTTGAAGACGAGCCCAAAATCATTTCTGAAAGTGATGAAGAAGTTGAACACGCTCTTGATGGAGAACTCCTCGTTGTTAAAAGAAGTCTAAGCATCCAAAGCATCGACGATGAACAACAACGAGAGAACATCTTCCATACTCGTTGTCAAGTACAAGGAAAGCTATGTAGTGTCATCATCGATGGAGGAAGTTGTACGAACGTCGCGAGCACTCTCATGGTGGAAAAATTAAATCTACCAACCACCAAGCATCCAACTCCGTACAAACTTCAATGGCTCAACGATGGAGGAGAGTTAAAGGTGACAAAGCAAGTTCTAGTCTCCTTTTCCATTGGAAAATATTCCGATGAAGTGCTTTGCGATGTTGTTCCGATGCACGCGGGTCACTTGTTATTGGGCCGTCCATGGCAATTCGATCGTCGAGTTATGCACGATGGTTACTCAAATCGATATTCTTTCAAGCATCTGGGGAGAAATGTAACCTTAGCACCATTGACGCCAAAGCAAGTTTATGAGGATCAACTTAAGTTGAAAAATTCTGTAGATCAAATGAGAGAAAAAGAAAAGAGCGAAAATACAAAAGAAAAGAAAAATGATAAAAAAAAAGAAAATTCAAAAAAAGAGAATGAAAAGAGAGCGATAAAAGAAAAAGAAGAAAAAGAAAAAGTGAGTGAAAAATTGAATGTCTTTGCAAAAGCAAGTGATGTTCGAAAAGCGTTTTTGGCAAAACAATCGATCCTTGTACTTATGTATAAGGAAAATTTGTTTAATACTAACGACTTATCCGGAGATCCCCCTTCTTCTGTTTTGTCTCTCTTGCAGGATTTCAAAGACATTTTTCCGGATGAAGTGCCAAGTGGTTTGCCACCACTTCGTGGGATTGAGCACCAAATCGATTTAATGCCCGGAGCTGTTATTCCTAATCGGCCAGCATACCGAACCAATCCCGAAGAAACCAAAGAGCTTCAACGTCAAATCAACGAACTCATGGAAAAGGGCTATATTCGAGAGAGCCTTAGCCCATGCGCTGTACCGGTTTTGTTGGTACCAAAGAAGGACGGAACATGGCGCATGTGCGTTGATTGCCGTGCCGTAAATAAAATCACCATCAAGTATAGGCATCCCATACCGCGTTTAGATGATATGCTCGATGAGTTAAGTGGTGCCAAGTTATTCTCAAAAATTGATCTCAAAAGCGGATACCATCAGATTCGAATGCGCGAAGGTGACGAGTGGAAAACCGCTTTTAAAACGAAACATGGTTTGTATGAATGGTTGGTAATGCCATTCGGCTTAACCAACGCCCCTAGCACTTTTATGAGACTTATGAACTATGTTTTACGAAATTTCATTGGTAAGTTTTGCGTTGTGTATTTTGATGATATCCTCATTTATAGCAAATCGATGGATGAGCATGTAATTCATTTGCGAGCTGTTTTGGAAGTTCTTAGAAAAGAGACTTTGTATGCTAATCTTAAAAAGTGTACATTTTGTTCTGACAAAGTTATCTTTTTAGGTTTCGTGGTTAGCTTGGAGGGCCTCGAAGTAGATAGCGAAAAGATTAAGGCGATTCAAGAATGGCCGAGACCGACGAGCATAAGCCAAGTGCGAAGCTTCCATGGCCTAGCAAGTTTCTATAGGCGATTTGTACCCAACTTTAGCACGTTGGCTGCACCGTTGACAAGCACTATCAAGAAGAATTCGACTTTTCATTGGGGCGAAGAGCAAGAAAATTCTTTTAGTATTATTAAAGATTGTCTTACTAAAGCTCCGTTGTTAGCACTGCCTGATTTTTCTAAAACATTTGAAATTGAGTGTGATGCCTCAGGTGTTGGAATAGGTGCCGTGTTAACTCAAGACGGGAGGCCGATCGCTTACTTTAGTGAAAAGTTGAATGGTACCGTGCTAAACTACCCCGTTTATGACAAGGAGATGTATGCACTTATCCGCGCTCTCGAGACTTGGCAACACTATTTGTGGCCGAAGGAGTTCGTGATCCATTCGGATCATGAAGCGATAAAGCACATTAAAGGACAACACAAATTAAACAAACGCCATGCTAAGTGGGTAGAGTATTTGGAGTCATTTCCCTATGTCATTAAGTATAAAAAGGGTAAGGAAAATATCGTAGCTGATGCTCTTTCAAGAAGGTATACCCTTTTGTCGTACTTGGACTCTAAACTGCTTGGTTTTGCATTGTTAAAAGACTTATATCCTGCTGATGATGATTTTGGAGAAATATTTGTTGCTTGTGAAAGTGTTGCTATTGATAAGTTTTATAGGAGCGACGGATTCCTTTTTAGAGAAGGAAAATTATGTGTGCCGCGGAGTTCCATACGAGACCTATTAGTACATGAGGCGCATGGTGGAGGCCTTATGGGCCATTTTGGCGTTGGGAAAACCTTAGCAACCCTCCAAGAGCATTTTTATTGGCCGAAAATGAAAAGGGACGTTGAACGAGTGTGTGCGCGATGTGTGACGTGCAAGAAGGCCAAATCCAAGATTAAGCCGCACGGGTTGTATACGCCGCTCCCTATACCCGATGCACCTTGGGAGGACATTTCCATGGATTTTATCCTTGGATTGCCTAGGACTAAAACGGGGAAGGACTCTATTTTTGTTGTTGTTGATCGCTTTTCCAAAATGTCTCATTTTATTCCTTGTTCAAAAACTGATGATGCCATTCACATTGCTAATCTTTTCTTTAAGGAAATTGTTCGTTTACATGGCATCCCGAGGACGATTGTTTCTGATCGAGATGCGAAGTTTTTGAGCCATTTTTGGAGATCGCTTTGGGGAAAGCTTGGAACTAAGTTGTTGTTTTCAACCACTTGCCATCCCCAAACAGATGGACAAACGGAAGTGGTCAACCGGGTGCTATCAACTTTGTTACGAGCCATCATACGGAAAAATCTTAAGTCGTGGGAGGAGTGTTTGCCACATGTAGAATTTGCGTATAATCGATCCGTTCACTCGGCAACCAAACATTCTCCTTTTGAAATTGTTTATGGATTTAATCCGTTAACTCCTTTAGATTTAGTATCTTTACCTAACGATCAACTTATTCATGCAGATGCTAAAAAGAAGGCCGAGTATGTAAAGGAGTTACATCGGAAAGTTCGAGCCAACATTGAAGCAAGAACTGAAAGTTATGCTAGGAAAGCGAACAAGGGTCGTAAAAGAATTATCTTCGAACCTGGTGATTGGGTTTGGGTTCACATGAGAAAGGAACGTTTTCCCGCCCAACGAAGGTCAAAGCTACTACCGCGTGGTGATGGCCCTTTTCAAGTCTTGGAACGAATCAACGAGAATTCTTATCGACTTGATCTACCAGGTGAGTATAACATAAGTGCAAGTTTTAATGTCTCTGACTTATCCCCTTTTGATGCAGATTTCGATTTGAGGGCAAATCGCTTTGAAGAGGGGGAGGATGATACAGCCACGCTTCAAGTCCAACCTAGCTCGAGCAAGGAGCCTTTGGAGCTTCCTCAAGGTCCAATCACCCGATCACGAGCTAAACAATTCAAGGAGGCTGTTTCAGCCTTAGTAGATCAAGTTTGGGGCGAGACTTTGGTTGGACGCATTGACGAAGCTTGGACAAACTCGATGAGCCTTCCTTGCACTTTAATACGAGCTGAATTAACTTCCATTTCAAGCTCAATGAGCTCGAACTAGCTCAATTTCATTAAGACCTTATTATAGTAGCTGAAATAATTATTTGAGTAATTTAATTAGTTTATTACAGCTCAATTAATATTCATTATTTATTTGGTTTAAAATCTGGACAAATTTAATTATGCATGATAATTGAGTTATAATTATATGTTATTAATTTGTCTTAATTTCTACAGCTCATTAATATGTTTTTTTATGCATGTTTTAATGTGTCAATTTTATTACATGTTTTAATTATGTCCTAAGGTGGCCGAATTTAATGTGCATAATTTTTGTGTCATTTGCTGCCAAATTAATGTGTTTAAAAATGTATTTGATTTATTGAATAAATTTTGCTGTAGGTACATCCCATTTGGACGTCCTTGGTGCATGAATGAATTAAAGGAAGATACATGTAAGGGGACGGCACATGCATGTTTGGGGAATTAAATTTGGCTGCTGTTTGAAGTATCCTAGGTGACCATTCGGCCAAAGAAGCTATTGTTTCCTACTCCCAAGTTGACCATTCAGCCGACTTTTAATTCTTTTCACATTGCTGGATTCATCTTGGCTGTTCGGTTCTATATGTTCACATATTTGACTCTTCAAAACTGACTTTTCACACTTGTGTGGCTGTTCAACAACTATCTTTAATGTTCCTATCTTTTCAGCCAACAAGTGCCAATTTAAGGAGTAATTTAAGAGCAAGGCCGAACCTGGACAAGACCATTGATCTACCGATGCATTCATCTTTGCAAGGTGCATTTGCTTCATGCTTAAGCTGCCCATTTGAATGCCCATTCAGCCGAATCTTATGGAGGAATTAATTCTGGAATTTTCTTGATTTTTCTTAGCTTTTAAGTTTGTCTATTCGGCTAGCCTTTGAAGAACTATAAATATTTGTTTGTTCATTTGTAAAAGGGACTTTTGACATTTTAATTAGCGAATTGCTGCCAAATTTGTGAGGCATTTTCTCTCAAATTTCGTTCGAGACCCGGAAGACTTATCTAAGCTTTTAGTGGCGTCTTTCCGAGTCTTTTCCGAACATATCACTCCTTAAACCCGAGTGTGGCGTTCACCTTTGATACCTTTGGTTCATACTTTCCTAAGTATCGGGTCAAGGTCCTTTTCAACCATTTCCAATTCATTTAGGTCCTATAAGTTTCGGGTCGACACTTTTCTTTAGTGTTGGTTCATTCTTGACCTCTTTGAACCATAACCAATTCGTACCAAATACCATACTATTTCATACCAATTCCATACCATTTCGTACCAATTCCCAAATACCAAAACGTACCAAAACCAAATACCATTTCTTAATTATCCTAAACCGAACTCTTCCATTCTATTCATACCATTTCGACTTAAACCAAATCCACATCCAACTTTGCACGAACTTATCTTACTTCTTTGTACACAAATATATTCTAACTCCTTCTCGTCTAATCTACTTCTTCGTTTACGATCGGGAATCAAACGACTCGGACTCAACTACTAAACCGAGATCGTATCACAATCATCTCTTTGTAATAGATCTTCTGTAGTCGAGTACTTTGACACTCTTGAAACACGTTCACCTCTTCGTAAGCTGATGTGAGCTTGCCTACGAACCAAATGGAGAACGAACAAGAAGCCATTAAGCTGCCCATTGGTCCAATAACGCGAGCTAGAGCTAAACGATTCAAAGATGCTATTTTAGCAATGGTGGAACGGGTTGAGGAAAATGATAGCAAGGAGTTTAAAAATGAGCTGAACATATTCAACTTCTTTGAAGCTGAATTTCGTTCTAGCTAATTAATTTGATGCTGGAATTTAGACCATTTAAATAAACATTTAAATAAGTTTCATTACAGCTTTTAAATATGTCTTAATTAATTTAAGTGTTTAATATGTCTTGATTTAGTTAAATTAAAGATGTCTTGATGCCATTTAGTTTGTCTAAATTATTACATGTTTTAAATTTGTCTAGCCGAATTTATGTGTTATGATTTGTTAATATTTAAGTTGTCTCAATGTTATTTAGGATGTTCACATTATATTTTAATTTAGTTCAGATGAATTTTCTTGAAATTAATTAAGTTCATGTTTATTTTTAGGTGCAGCCGAATTTGGAGATGAATTGGGCAGATTCATGCATGGAGATTCAATGAATTTGAAGATGCATGTGCAGCTGAACTAATGCATTAAAAGCTTATTAATTTTGGTGTTCTTCAAGGCAACTATTCGGCCAAGAGTGATCAAGCTTTTCATCCTTTCAAGCTTGGCCGATTCTCTTCCCAAGGGCGTATAAAAGCTGTTCACACTATGTCTATTCGGTTCAGCCATGTTCACACTTCAAGGCTCTTCAAAACCATCCATTCACACTTCTAAATGGCTGTTCAAGTTGCCAATTAATGCTGGTAATTTTTCATCAATAGTTGCTTCATGAATGACCTCATTAAACTCCATTGGCCGAATGTAGCTGCTGCCATTTTTCCAAGTTCATTGAAAGCTCTTCCTTGGTCTCTATTCAGCCGAACCTTGATGCAAGCATATACATGAATTTAAGCTGAATTTTTGTTCAATTTTTGCTTAGAAATTAAGTCTAGAATATGTCCATTCGGCTACTAGACATTAGACTATAAATAGTTGCTCAATTTCTTGTAAAAGGACTTTTGACAAATTTCTGAATGAAATATCATTTTAGTGAGGCAATTCACTCTCTTTATTCTCCAAAGCTCAAATTGACTTATCTTCAACAAGTGGCGTCAATCTGACTTTGTTTCGAACTTATCACCATTGGTGTGGCGTTCTTCATACCGTAGGTTCCTATTTTGCTAAATAGAGTGATGTGATCCGGCTCGGTTGATTGAGTCGATTCACTTGATTGCCCGATCGTCGACGAGAAGTTTGTTCGATTTTGTAGATAGATGGAGTTAGATGATTTTTATAAGCGGAAGGTAGGCAAAATGGGTTCAAAGGATGGGTTTTGGTTTAATGAAAGATAGGTTCGGTTTAACAAAGAATTAAGTTACAAAGATGATAGATAAATGGAAATGGATAAAGAACTCAAACTTTAAGAATGATTCAATACTAAAAAGTATTGCCCCGAGTCTTATATTGCTTAAGGTGAATTTTGATGAAGGATAGAAGCGGACCTTGACCCGTTACCTATATTGAGGTAAGAACCAAAGGTATAGGAAGATGGTTGAACGCCACACCGATTCGGTGATAAGTTCAATGGAGTTCGGATTGACACCACTAGCAAGCTAGTTAAGTCGCTTCGAGACTCGAACGAAAGAAGAGAGGAGGTAACCTCACAAGAACAAAAGTTCTATTAAGTTTAATTGATCAAATTCTGTAACCTTTTTACAAAGAGAAAAGAACTATTTATAGATTACATTAGATAGCCAAATAGACTAAGTAAATTCGGCTTTAATTGAATTAAACTAATCTAGAAATGTATCTTTAAAGGCTATGTCCAAATTCAGCTGAATGGTACTTCAATGGGCAGCTTCATGGCTAAGGAAATGAACTTGAAGGCTTGGTGAATGTATGGGAGAGCAATGGACATGTCTAGGTTCGGCCAAGGTGTGAATGGACACTCCAAGAGATGCCTTTTGGCTGAATAGGTACTTAGGAGATCAATGGACAGCAACCGATGCATGTAAGTGAACATTCATGCATTCTTCCATTCATTGTATTAAATCATTCATGCATCATCCTTACGTTCATTGAACCAGCCCATTCATGAATCATCTTTAATTGTGTTCCCACATCATGCATTGTAAGTAGACGTTCATGCACCTAGCTTGAATGAATCTCCACATTCGGCTGTACCTACATGAAACATGAACAAATTAATTAAAATAGATATATTAATTAACACATAAATTTAAAATAGACAAAAATAAAGTCTTAAGCTAAACATATTAAATTCGGCTAAGACAACTTTAAAAACATGAAATAAATCAAAACATAATTATGAGCTGTAATAACTTAAACTAAGTTAATAAAATACTTTAATTATTCAACCAATAAAATAAATGAGCTGAATTGTAGCTAAATTGAGCTCGATTGAGCTAAAATGAGCTCAATTGAGCTGGTCGGAGTTGAAACGAGCTAGAAAAGCTAAAATGGAGCTGAAATTAGCTTGCACTAAGGTGCATGGTATCTTCAAGGAGTTGGATCGAGCTTCCTCATCTTCAACAAGCTGATTCTCCTTCCAAAACTTGAACAACAAAGCTGAAACAACTTCATGAAATCGCTTGGACCTAGCTCGGGTCATTGGTCCCTTTGGAAGCTCGAGGGAATCAAGACGAGAACTTGATGGGGCTTGGGGCGTGGTCACATCATAGAGGGTCTCAGTTTTATCCCAAATCATTTCTTTCTTTGAAACCTTAAGCCCCGGGTCCTTATTTGCTAATAAGGTGATACGAGCACGCCCCGCGAACTTCATCGAGCAAGTCTGTCAAGTCGAGCATTGACATGTTGGCAAGCTGATCCCAGCTCGTTTCCAGCTCCACGAGCTCCGTCTAGCTCAAATCCAGCTTATTCAAGCTCGATCCAACTTGCCTGAGCTAAACCGAGCTCACTCCTAGCTCATATTTAGCTCACGAGCTAAACCTTAGCTCAACTTCAGCTTAGGAGTTTAGCCTCAGCTCAACTTTACCTCACGAGCTAAAACTTAGCTCATTTTCTCTCTTACTTGCCTCTTGCCTCTCTTTTCTTTTTATTTCATTTTCTTTTTCTTCTCTTGCTTTTTCTTTTCTTTTCTTTTCTTTGTTTTCTCTTTACAAGAATGTACAAAAGAACGATGAGAATACAAATCTTGTTTGAAAGATGAAGAACTATTTGCATATGATTCACAATCAAAACTTCGTGAAGAATACTCCGGGTAAGATTTCTTTGAAGATCTAGTAGGAGTATGTCTTTCTCTTCGAACGCCATCTTGGAATGAATCAAAATCGTAATCGGCTTCTCGTCTTCTCAAATTTCTTGATGAAAAGGACTTTCGATCGAAGTCACTTCTCGAATTCGCTAATGAATATGCGTCATAGTATAAATCTCTTTGTCTCGAAGTAGATGGCGAAAAGGAATCACGATAGGAACTTTTTCTTAAGTAGTAGTCGGGGGTATATCTCCGTGGGGTTCTTGGTTCCGTTTTACGACTTGAAGAAACTCGATCACTTTGGTCTCGTTTAGTCGCCATTCTTCGCTTTTCTTGAACCAAATATTGGTATTCCGATTCGGTGAACTCCTCGTATGACATGATTTTTGTTGCTAAAAAGAAAATGTTAGATCACAAAACAAAATAAAAAAAATGAAGTACCTCACCACAAACCTCACAATTTCGCTCGGAAAGAAAATTGGATAACACTCCACTCGTGTTTACACTTGTCTAATGGCTTTTGCTCGCTCTGATGTACTCACCACTCGTGCCTTTTTCTGCTCGTCTCACTCTCGTGAATTCGTATTTTGTTTCAAGAAGACTTATTGCGGCTTAGAGGGTCGGCTTCAAATGGGTTACAAGGGATAACGTCGGGTGTAGGGTAGGCTAAACAAAGAAAAATAAAAATCAAAGTATGTGTGGCGTTTTGGGGGGTAGAGGGAATGGTAAAATGAATGGATGCTCGGAAGCAACAAAAAAAACAAAATAAAACTCACAAGACTTTTGACTTTTGATCATTTGAATGAACTTTGTTCAAAAAGTGAGTTTTCTCCTCTCTAAATTCGAACGAGTTTCGATCTGACTTATCTAGCGTGCTAGTGGCGTCTATCGTTCTCTTTTGAACTTATCACCTTGCTTTGGTGTGGCGTTCAACCCTTCTACAATTCCGCAATCCCACCTTGAACCGAATAGAAATCGGGGTGACACTTTTTAGTGTTGAATCGTTTCTGGCGTTTAAGCTCATTTATCCATTCCACAGACTATCCTAGATTTTACCCAACTATAATATCTTTTTACAAAACCGAGCCTTCATTTATCAACTTCCATTTTTCTTATTTTTATCCTTAAATCGAGCCTAATACCCTTATAAATTTACCATCACCTTAGCCAACCTTTTAAAACCATTTGAAAGCTTCCGCATCTTTAGCCTTATTTCATCCTATTTTCGATAACTCAACAATTCCTCGTCGACGATCGGGCAATCAAGTGAATCGACTCAATCAACTGAGCCAGATCACATCATTTGGTATCAGAGCTACTAAAACGAGGAATGCCGACGTTCGTACCAAGCTCGGAGTAGGTACGTAACGAAAAAAAAATCAAAAAAAAGGAAGTCAAAAAAAAATTTTTTTTGAGTTGGAATTTAATTTTTTTTCTCTTCCTTGTATTTTGTTTACTATTGTATTGGATTTAAAAAAAAGGAGAAGAAATTCAGAAAAAATTCAAAAAAAATCGAAAAAAAGGAAAAAAAGTGACAAAAAAATCGAGTTAAAAAAAAAGAAGAAAAAAACAAAAGTGAAAAGTCTTGTGAGTTTTATTTTGTCTTTTTTGTTGCTTCCGAGCATCCATTCATTTTACCATTCCCTCTACCCCCCAAAACGCCACACATACTTTGATTTTTATTTTTCTTTGTTTAGCCTACCCTGATGTGATCCGACTCGGTTGATTGAGTCGATTCACTTGATTGCCCGATCGTTGACGAGGAATAGTTGAGTTATCAAAAATAGGATGAAATAAGGCTAAAGATGCGGAAGCTTTCAAATGGTTTTAAAAGGTTGGCTAAGGTGATGGTAAATTTATAAGGGTATTAGGCTCGATTTAAGGATAAAAATAAGAAAAATGGAAGTTGATAAATGAAGGCTTGGTTTTGTAAAAAGATATTATAGTTGGGTAAAATCTAGGATAGTCGGTGGAATGGATAAATGAGCTTAAACGCCAGAAACGATTCAACACTAAAAAGTGTCACCCCGATTTCTATTCGGTTCAAGGTGGGATTGCGGAATTGTAGAAGGGTTGAACGCCACACCAAAGCAAGGTGATAAGTTCAAAAGAGAACGATAGACGCCACTAGCACGCTAGATAAGTCAGATCGAAACTCGTTCGAATTTAGAGAGGAGAAAACTCACTTTTTGAACAAAGTTCATTCAAATGATCAAAAGTCAAAAGTCTTGTGAGTTTTATTTTGTTTTTTTTGTTGCTTCCGAGCATCCATTCATTTTACCATTCCCTCTACCCCCCAAAACGCCACACATACTTTGATTTTTATTTTTCTTTGTTTAGCCTACCCTACACCCGACGTTATCCCTTGTAACCCATTTGAAGCCGACCCTCTAAGCCGCAATAAGTCTTCTTGAAACAAAATACGAATTCATGAGAGTGAGACGAGCGGAAAAAGGCACGAGTGGTGAGTACATTAGAGCGAGCAAAAGCCATTAGACAAGTGTAAACACGAGTGGAGTGTTATCCAATTTTCTTTCCGAGCGAAATTGTGAGGTTTGTGGTGAGGTACTTCATTTTTTTTTATTTTGTTTTGTGATCTAACATTTTCTTTTTAGCAACAAAAATCATGTCATACGAAGAGTTCACCGAATCGGAATACCAATATTTGGTTCAAGAAAAGCGAAGAATGGCGACTAAACGAGACCAAAGTGATTGAGTTTCTTCAAGTCGTAAAACGGAACCAAGAACCCCACGGAGATATACCCCCGACTACTACTTAAGAAAAAGTTCCTATCGTGATTCCTTTTCGCCATCTACTTCGAGACAAAGAGATTTATACTATGACGCATATTCATTAGCGAATTCGAGAAGTGACTTCGATCGAAAGTCCTTTTCATCAAGAAATTTGAGAAGACGAGAAGCCGATTACGATTTTGATTCATTCCAAGATGGCGTTCGAAGAGAAAGACATACTCCTACTAGATCTTCAAAGAAATCTTACCCGGAGTATTCTTCACGAAGTTTTGATTGTGAATCATATGCAAATAGTTCTTCATCTTTCAAACAAGATTTGTATTCTCATCGTTCTTTTGTACATTCTTGTAAAGAGAAAACAAAGAAAAGAAAAGAAAAAGAAAAAGCAAGAGAAGAAAAAGAAAATGAAATAAAAAGAAAAGAGAGGCAAGAGGCAAGTAAGAGAGAAAATGAGCTAAGTTTTAGCTCGTGAGCTAAAGTTGAGCTGAGGCTAAACTCCTAAGCTGAAGTTGAGCTAAGGTTTAGCTCGTGAGCTAAATATGAGCTAGGAGTGAGCTCGGTTTAGCTCAGGCAAGTTGGATCGAGCTTGAATAAGCTGGATTTGAGCTAGACGGAGCTCGTGGAGCTGGAAACGAGCTGGGATCAGCTTGCCAACATGTCAATGCTCGACTTGACAGACTTGCTCGATGAAGTTCGCGGGGCATGCTCGTATCATTCCCCCCCTCTTTTAGGCGACTTGTCCTCAAGTCGAGCCGTTTGTCCATGGGAGAACTTTGACTCATGCATGGTTTTCCTCGGTCAAATGGGATGGAAGATGTCACACAAACCTGAAAAATTCTTACCACAGCCAATAAAAAGAAACTCAAAGGAGTCAAATTCAAATGTGTTCGATAGTTCATAAAATATTCATTCAATCGAACATATGCCAAAAATCTCAATTGGACAAAGCAAGCATACATAAATTTATCAAAGAGTTTCGTTAGACCATCGTTACAAACATGAAAACTAAGTTGGATCAAGGGATAATTGGTTAAAAACGATGGTAGGCAATTAAACACATTATTCCTCATCCAAAACATTTTAATTTCTTTAATCGAATATAGTAACTCATTTGGTCGTTTGTCTTGCTCATGCAAGGTATGCCATGGCCAAAGGTATGCTAATTCTTCTTTTCGTTTTTGAACAACATGAGGGGAGTCTCCAAATTCCAACGTAATAATCACATCATCACAATTCCAAAAGGAAAAATCCATCACATCAAAGTATAAATAATTTCCAAACAACCAATCAATGGAATTTTCAATTTCAATCGAAGTGAGCAAAGATATTTGAAAATTTTCAGATGACTTACCTTGACGAATATGAAGAGAAGAAAATTGAGGATTGGGTTTACCTTTCTCAGTCAAAATGAATCCTCTCTCTTTGGATAGATAACGTAAGACAAACCTATTACTTCGATAAATTTGAATAGGTGGTGACGCACCATGACATGTCTTGCTCCTCGAGGGGTGGAATTCACAAAAATAAGACGGGTTAGTATTATCGAAAACTATGGACTTAAATGGAAAAGGAAAGTTACCATGGAAATTTGATTCAATTCCAAAAACATAGGTTGGCCTTACCTTCTCGAAATGAAACGAAAATTTCAAATGTGGCCAAACAAGGTGATTAATAAATGAATCAAAATTGAAACCCAAATCATTGAATTTCACCTTCTTATCAAAAATTCGAACTTCAAGCAAACATAATTTCATGTAATTGATGCAAAGCGCTTAATGTTTCCATAAAATGAATTCATGTAGCAAATACCAGGCTTGAACACACGAACTTGATTAGGAATTCCAACAAGCAACATATTAGAAGAAGATATAATCAACTCACCACACGAATTATATTTCACTAGTTTAAACACACATGTTGATTTGACAAAATCGAGCATACCAAAATGCAAAGGTTCATACTTCAAGAGTATTAATCGGGAATGCAAATCACTACATGGAAATTTCGCACAAAAACTCAAAGATTGTTCATGAAGAACACAATTGCACATATCATGTGAAGATCTTTTAACATGGATGCCAAACAAAGAATTTTTAACGAACATGCAACTTTTCAAACAGGCAGATTTATCACAAATCAATTGAGCAGGCATATTTAAACATAAAGATTTAACACATGAGTTCAAAAAGTTTGTAGGGTCAAACACATGAGAATTTTTACGTGACAGACTTTGATCAAACATGTTCAAAATTTGCTTAGGGAAAACTAATCCAATGTTGTCAACAAATTTGCCAATGTAGTAATCGTCATAAAAAAAACTGTATATGGCACCTTTTAAAACAAAATCGTTAACAACAGTAAGTGAACAAAAATTATCCAAATCAAGTGACTTTGATTCGTTAAACAAAGAATCCTTACCTTCCTTACCTTCAATCGCAAGTGGGTGGTAGTCATTCGCGAACTTACCTTTTTCGAACAACCTAAAACACCTCTCGTTTGGAAGGTAATGTAGATGGAATTGGTCGCACAAACTTCTAGGAACCTGAAAAGTTAACTCACAAGAAGATCGAACAGGTGGGTTAGTGGAAATAATCCTCAATTGCTCACTTGTTTTCTCACTCGATTCTTTTTCTTCTGGATCACTCGTTTCTTTTGTTTCAATTTCCTTTTCATCTTCTTTTTCACTCTCAAATTTCTTTTCATTTCCTTTTTCATTTTCTTTTTGCTTTTCAAAGGCTTTTTCAAAGGCTTTTTCAAGTTCTCTCAAGATTCGCTCATTTTCTCTCTTACTTGCCTCTTGCCTCTCTTTTCTTTTTATTTCATTTTCTTTTTCTTCTCTTGCTTTTTCTTTTAAGCAGCACGCCCCGCGAACTTCATCGAGCAAGTCTATCAAGTCGAGCATTGACATGTTGGCAAGCTGATCCCAGCTCGTTTCCAACTCCACGAGCTCCGTCTAGCTCAAATCCAGCTTATTCAAGCTCGATCCAACTTGCTCTCTTACTTGCCTCTTGCCTCTCTTTACTTTTTATTTCATTTTCTTTTTCTTCTCTTGCTTTTTCTTTTTCTTTTCTTTTCTTTGTTTTCTCTTTACAAGAATGTACAAAAGAACGATGAGAATACAAATCTTGTTCGAAAGATGAAGAACTATTTGCATATGATTCACAATCAAAACTTCGTGAAGAATACTCCGGGTAAGATTTCTTTGAAGATCTAGTAGGAGTATGTCTTTCTCTTCGAACGCCATCTTGGAATGAATCAAAATCGTAATCAGCTTCTCGTCTTCTCAAATTTCTTGATGAAAAGGACTTTCGATCGAAGTCACTTCTCGAATTCGCTAATGAATATGCGTCATAGTATAAATCTCTTTGTCTCGAAGTAGATGGCGAAAAGGAATCACGATAGGAACTTTTTCTTAAGTAGTAGTCGGGGGTATATCTCCGTGGGGTTCTTGGTTCCGTTTTACGACTTGAAGAAACTCGATCACTTTGGTCTCGTTTAGTCGCCATTCTTCGCTTTTCTTGAACCAAATATTGGTATTCCGATTCGATGAACTCTTCGTATGACATGATTTTTGTTGCTAAAAAGAAAATGTTAGATCACAAAACAAAATAAAAAAATGAAGTACCTCACCACAAACCTCACAATTTCGCTCGGAAAAAAAATTGGATAACACTCCACTCGTGTTTACACTTGTCTAATGGCTTTTGCTCGCTCTAATGTACTCACCACTCGTGCCTTTTTCCGCTCGTCTCACTCTCGTGAATTCGTATTTTGTTTCAAGAAGACTTATTGCGGCTTAGAGGGTCGGCTTCAAATGGGTTACAAGGGATAACGTCGGGTGTAGGGTATGATGTGATCCAGCCCAGATTAATTGAGTCGATTCACTTGATTGCCCGATCGTCGACGAGGAATAGTTGAGTTTCGGAAATAGGATGAAATAAGGCTAAAGATGCGGAAGCTTTCAAATGGTTTTAAAAGGTTGGCTAAGGTGATGTTAAATTTATAAGGGTATTAGGCTCGATTTAAGGATAAAAATAAGAAAAATGGAAGTTGATAAATGAAGGCTCGGTTTTGTAAAAAGATATTATAGTTGGGTAAAATCTAGGATAGTCGGTGGAATGGATAAATGAGCTTAAACGCCAGAAACGATTCAACACTAAAAAGTGTCACCCCGATTTCTATTCGGTTCAAGGTGGGATTGCGGAATTGTAGAAGGGTTGAACGCCACACCAAAGCAAGGTGATAAGTTCAAAAGAGAACGATAGACGCCACTAGCACGCTAGATAAGTCAGATCGAAACTCGTTCGAATTTAGAGAGGAGAAAACTCACTTTTTGAACAAAGTTCATTCAAATGATCAAAAGTCAAAAGTCTTGTGAGTTTTATTTTGTTTTTTTTGTTGCTTCCGAGCATCCATTCATTTTACCATTCCCTCTACCCCCCAAAATGCCACACATACTTTGATTTTTATTTTTCTTTGTTTAGCCTACCCTACACCCGACGTTATCCCTTGTAACCCATTTGAAGCCGACCCTCTAAGCCGCAATAAGTCTTCTTGAAACAAAATACGAATTCATGAGAGTGAGACGAGCGGAAAAAGGCACGAGTGGTGAGTACATTAGAGCGAGCAAAAGCCATTAGACAAGTGTAAACACGAGTGGAGTGTTATCCAATTTTCTTTCCGAGCGAAATTATGAGGTTTGTGGTGAGGTACTTCATTTTTTTTATTTTGTTTTGTGATCTAACATTTTCTTTTTAGCAACAAAAATCATGTCATACGAAGAGTTCACCGAATCGGAATACCAATATTTGGTTCAAGAAAAGCGAAGAATGGCGACTAAACGAGACCAAAGTGATCGAGTTTCTTCAAGTCGTAAAACGGAACCAAGAACCCCACGGAGATATACCCCCGACTACTACTTAAGAAAAAGTTCCTATCGTGATTCCTTTTCGCCATCTACTTCGAGACAAAGAGATTTATACTATGACGCATATTCATTAGCGAATTCGAGAAGTGACTTCGATCGAAAGTCCTTTTCATCAAGAAATTTGAGAAGACGAGAAGCCGATTACGATTTTGATTCATTCCAAGATGGCGTTCGAAGAGAAAGACATACTCCTACTAGATCTTCAAAGAAATCTTCCCGGAGTATTCTTCACGAAGTTTTGATTGTGAATCATATGCAAATAGTTCTTCATCTTTCGAACAAGATTTGTATTCTCATCGTTCTTTTGTACATTCTTGTAAAGAGAAAACAAAGAAAAGAAAAGAAAAAGAAAAAGCAAGAGAAGAAAAAGAAAATGAAATAAAAAGAAAAGAGAGGCAAGAGGCAAGTAAGAGAGAAAATGAGCTAAGTTTTAGCTCGTGAGCTAAAGTTGAGCTGAGGCTAAACTCCTAAGCTGAAGTTGAGCTAAGGTTTAGCTCGTGAGCTAAATATGAGCTAGGAGTGAGTTCGGTTTAGCTCAGGCAAGTTGGATCGAGCTTGAATAAGCTAGATTTGAGCTAGACGGAGCTCGTGGAGCTGGAAACGAGCTGGGATAAGCTTGCCAACATGTCAATGCTCGACTTGACAGACTTGCTCGATAAAGTTCGCGGGGTGTGCTCGAATCATAAGGGTTCGACTTGTTTTCTTTGAAATATCCAGCAAACA
The DNA here is from genome assembly GCF_007990345.1 of Gossypium hirsutum. Taxonomy (NCBI): domain Eukaryota; kingdom Viridiplantae; phylum Streptophyta; class Magnoliopsida; order Malvales; family Malvaceae; genus Gossypium; species Gossypium hirsutum. The sequence goes on from NC_053448.1 coordinate 19,217,355, forward strand.
ACACTCCATCAAACTCCCTTGTTTCCCAAAGCCATTTAATTTTAAACACCAAGACTTGAATTTATTTCAAGGCCGACACTACCTAATTTCGATCGGGAAATATTACGACTCGTTATTTCATACGAAATGAGCTCGTATCAGTTGGTATCAGAGCTGGTTAATTTAGGTACGTAAATTGTAGTTTTTGAAAAAAAATCAAAAAGAAAAAAAAATTAAAAAAAATATATTGCATACGGTCTAGGTGCGGACGAAAAGACGTGAAAGATCCGTAAAAAAAGGGTCTGGAAACACTTCAACAAATTTTTTCCCAAAATCACTTTCTACACTCCTTTATATCCATCTTAGTGAAATTTCACGCTATTTAAAAAAAATTTATATATACGCCACATCTTTAAACCTTTCTTTTTCTTTCGAGCCTACCTAAACCATATCATATTCCTTTGTTTAGGCCCTTGAAGCTGACGCACAAGTGGGATAAGTCTAAGGTAGCTTTTTAGAATATCGAGAGTCAGATTTGAGAGGTAAAAGGCAAGAGAGTACATCAAGATAAAAGCCGAAAATAGAGTGAAACACGAGAGGAGTGAATTATTTTCTTGTGAGTGAATTGTGAGGTTTTTTGTGGTGAGGATATTTTCTTAATTTTAATCATCATGTCAAGGAGCCCGGAACGACGAGCAACAAGTGGAGGAGCCTCGAATGCCGCTGGTGGAGGAGTTAATCTTCAACCAAGGAGAAACGTTCCCGGAGGCGGAGTGCCCGATCTACAAGTTCAAGCAATCGTGCGAGAAATTTCTCGTTTGTTCCAACCTCAATTCGATTCCCTTCATGAACGAATGGAACAAATGGAGGAACGAAGCCAACATGCGAACACCCCTCCTATTCTGAGAAGAGAGCGAGAACGTCCATGGCAACATGCAAATGATCTATATGAAGCAAGTGACGTTGAAAGTGATCGAGCTTCGCGACAAAGTGCAAGGCGACAAGGCCAACGAGCACGGGAACCAAGAGATCGATAGAGGACCGATGATGATTTAAAAAATATTAAAATGGCGATTCCTGCTTTTCAAGGAAGGTCGGATCCTGAGGCCTATCTTGAATGGGAGAAGAAGGTGGAGTTAGTTTTCGAGTGCCACAATTACTCGGAAAGCAAGAAGGTAAAGTTAGCTGCTATAGAATTCTCCGAATACGCCATAATATGGTGGGATCAACTCACGATGAGCCGAAGACGCAATGGCGAACGTCCCATGTCTACATGGGCGGAAATGAAAGCCATAATGAGAAAGCGATTCATTCCTGCTTACTATCACCGGGAGTTGTATCAAAAGCTCCAAAGCTTAACTCAAGGCCAATGAAGCGTGGAAGATTACTACAAGGAAATGGAAGTGGCCATGATCCGCGCCGATGTGGAGGAAGATCGAGAAGCCACCATGGCTCGATTTCTTGCCGGCCTTAACTGAGATATTGCAAATATTGTGGAGCTACACCATTATGTCGAGGTCATTGATATGGTCCATATGGCCATAAAGGTTGAAAAACAATTAAAGAGAAAAGGTACGTTCCGTTCTTTCCCTAATACTTCTTCTACGACTAAGTGGGGGCAAGGGTCCAACAAACGAGACTTGCCGAGTTGAAATAAAGAAGTAAGTGGAGCTACCAAATTCAACAAACCGATTGCCGAATCGAGTAAAGGAAAGATGGATGCCCAACCAAATAGATCCCGAGACATCAAATGCTTCAAATGTCTTGGAAGGGGCCACATCGCAAGCCAATGCCCGAACGAAATGTGATGTTTGTTCGAGATGATGGAGAAATTGAATTCGAAAGTGAACAAGAGAACGAGGCTGTTGAACAACTCGAAGAAGAGGAAGACATCGAACAAGCCGAGAATGGAGAAATCTTGGTTGTGAAAAGAAGTCTCACTTTGTAAGGTGCCGAAAATGATCAACAGCGCGAAAACATCTTCCATACGCGATGTCAAGTGCAAGGTAAGATTTGTTGCGTGATAATCGATGGGGGAAGTTGTACAAATGTGGCTAGTACGTTGATGGTGGAGAAACTCGGATTGGCCACCACCAAACATCCCCATCCGTATAAACTCCAATGGCTTAACGATGGTGGAGAATTGAAGGTAACAAAACAAGTGCTCATTTCTTTCACAATCGGAAAATATCAAGATGAAGTGATGTGCGACGTTGTACCGATGCATGCGGGGCATCTTCTTTTGGGACGTCCGTGGCAATTCGACAAGCGAGCAATTCATGATGGTTACACAAATCGATTCTCTTTCAAACATATGGGACGAATGGTGACTCTAGCTCTGTTATCACCGAAATAAGTGTACGAAGATCAACTCAAAATGAGGAGTTCGATTGAAAAATCAAAAGAAATCGAGAGAGAGCAAAAAAATGAAAAGAATAAAGAAAAGAGTGAAGAAAAGAAGAAAAACAAAAAGATGAGTGATAAAAAAAAAGAGTGATTCAAAAGAAAAAGAAATGAGTGATGAGATTGAAAAAAAGAATTTGTTTGTAAAAGAGAGGGAAGTTCGAAAATCGATGCTATTGAAACAACCATTGTTGGTTCTTTTGTACAAGGAGCTTGCTTGGCACTAACGAATTTGATGACAAATTACCTTCTTTTGTTTTGTCTGTGTTGCAGGAATTTCAAGACGTATTCCCGGAAGAAATCCCGAGTGGGTTACCACCTATTCGTGGAATTGAACACCAAATCGATCTTGTGCCGGGAGCCGCAATTCCAAACTGACCTGCTTACCGGAGCAATCCAGAAGAGACGAAAGAATTACAAAAGCAAGTAAATGAACTCCTTGAAAAGGGCTATGTGCGTGAAAGCCTTAGTCCATGCGCCGTGCCTGTTTTACTAGTTCCGAAGAAGGATGGAACGTGGAGGATGTGCGTGGACTGCCGTGCTATAAACAAAATAACCATCAAGTATCGTCATCCTACACCACGATTGGATGATATGCTTGACGAGCTAAGTGGCGCGAGTTTATTTTCAAAAATCAACCTTAAGAGCGGTTATCACCAAATACGGATGCGTGAGGGAGATGAGTGGAAGACTGCGTTCAAAACGAAGCATGGGCTTTACAAATGGCTCGTTATGCCATTTGGCTTAACGAACGCCCCAAGCACATTCATGAGGCTTATGAATCACGTTTTAAGACCTTTTATTGGTAGATTTTGCGTAGTATACTTCGACGATATATTGATCTATAGTAAAAATTTGGATGAACATATTTTACATTTAAAATCTGTTTTGGAAGTATTGAGAAAAGAAACCTTGTATGCTAATTTGAAGAAATGTGATTTCTGCACTAACAAGGTTGTGTTTTTAGGTTTTCTTGTTAGCTCGGAGGGTCTTGAAGTCGATCAAGAGAAGATCAAGGCGATCCAAGAATGGCCCCGTCTGACGAATGTCTCCCAAATTCGAAGTTTCCATGGACTAGCAAGTTTTTACCTTCGATTTGTGCCAAATTTCAGCACCTTAGCCACACCTTTAACCGGGGTTATTCGTAAGAATTCCAACTTCATTTGGGGAGAGGAACAAGAAAAATACTTTTTGAAAATTAAAGATTGTCTAACTCATGCACCGTTATTAGCTTTGCCTAACTTTGATAAAAACTTTCGAGTTAGAATGTGATGCATCAGGTTTAGGCATTGGAGCTGTGTTGATGCAAGATGGTCGTCCTATTGCCTATTTTAGCGAGAAACTGAATGGTGCTGTCTTAAACTATCCAACATATGACAAGGAGCTCTATTCGTTGATCCGAGCCTTAGAAACGTGGCAACACTATCTTTGGCCCAAGGAATTCGTCATACACACCAATCATGAGTCCTTGAAGTATTTAAAGGGGCAACACAAGTTGAATAAACGGCACGCTAAGTGGGTAGAATTTCTCGAATCTTTTTCCTACGTTATTAAATATAAGAAAGGTAAGGAAAACGTAGTGGCTGATGCACTATCTCGAAGGTATGCGTTGCTAAATATTTTGGATGCTAAGTTAATGGGGTTTGTATTTCTTAAAGATTTATATGTCAACGATGCTGACTTTGGTGAATTCTTTAGATTATGTGCAAAGGGAGCCTACGAGAAGTACTATCGACATGATGGGTACTTATTCCGAGAAGGAAAGCTTTGTATACCCCAAGGTTCCGTACGAGAAGTGTTGATCGAAGAAGCCCATAGCGGAGGATTAATGGGGCACTTTGGTGTTGCTAAGACATTAGCTACATTGCACAAACATTTCTTTTGGCCCAAGATGCGACGAGATGTCGAACGATTTTGTAATAGATGCATTGCGTGCAAACGGGCTAAGTCACGAATTAAGCCCCACGGTTTGTATAAACCATTACCTATTCCCGAAACCCCTTGGTTTGATATCTCCATGGATTTCGTGCTAGGTTTACCTAGGAGTAAGAATGGCCGAGATTCAATATTTGTGGTTGTAGATAGGTTCTCAAAAATGGCCCATTTTATAGCATGTCATAAAACTATGATGCCGTTCATATTGCTAACTTATTTTTCAAAGAGGTGGTCAGGTTGCATGGCATGCCTAGAACGATCGTGTCCGACCGAGACGCAAAATTCCTTAGCCATTTTTGGAGGACACTATGGGGGCGTCTTGGAACGAAGTTGCTATTTTCAACCACTTGCCATCCGCAAACGGACGGCCAAACCGAAGTGGTCAACCAAATTCTGTCTACATTGCTTCGAGCTATTATTCAGAAGAATGTGAAGGCTTGGGAAGAATGCTTACCACATGTGGAGTTTGCGTATAATCGAGCTGTTCATTCAGCTACCAAATTTTCTCCTTTTGAAATTGTCTATGGTTTCAATCCATTAACTCCACTTGATTTATTGCCATTGCCTTCTAATCAACTTGTTCATGTAGATGGGAAGCGCAAAACTGATTTCGTCAAGCAATTGCACCAACGAGTTCGAGACAATATTGAGGCCAAGACCAAGAACTATGAGCAACATGCTAACAAAGGTCGTAAGCGAGTTGTGTTCGAACCGGGAGATTGGGTTTGGTTGCATATGTGCAAGGAGAGATTTCCTATGCAAAGGCGATCCAAACTTCTTCCGAGAGGGGATGGACCGTTTCAAGTCCTTGAGCGAATTAACGATAACTCCTATAAATTGGACTTGCCTGGTGAATATAATGTTAGCGCGACTTTTAAAGTTTCTGATTTGTCTCCGTTTGATGCAGATTCCGATTTGAGAGCAAATCATTCTAAAGAGGAGGGGAATGATGTGAGCTTGCCTATGAACCAAATGGAGAACGAACAAGAAGCCATTAAGCTGCCCATTGGTCCAATAACGCGAGCTAGAGCTAAACGATTCAAAGATGCTATTTTAGCAATGGTGGAACAGGTTGAGGAAAATGATAGCAAGGAGTTTAAAAATGAGCTGAACATATTCAACTTCTTTGAAGCTGAATTTCGTTCTAGCTAATTAATTTGATGCTGGAATTTAGACCATTTAAATAAACATTTAAATAAGTTTCATTACAGCTTTTAAATATGTCTTAATTAATTTAAGTGTTTAATATGTCTTGATTTAGTTAAATTAAAGATGTCTTGATGTCATTTAGTTTGTCTAAATTATTACATGTTTTAAATTTGTCTAGCCGAATTTATGTGTTATGATTTGTTAATATTTAAGTTGTCTCAATGTTATTTAGGATGTTCACATTATATTTTAATTTAGTTCAGATGAATTTGCTTGAAATTAATTAAGTTCATGTTTATTTTTAGGTGCAGCCGAATTTGGAGATGAATTGGGCAGATTCATGCATGGAGATTCAATGAATTTGAAGATGCATGTGCAGCTGAACTAATGCATTAAAAGCTGATTAATTTTGGTGTTCTTCAAGGCAACTATTCGGACAAGAGTGATCAAGCTTTTCATCCTTTCAAGCTTGGCCGATTCTCTTCCCAAGGGCGTATAAAAGCTGTTCACACTATGTCTATTCGGTTCAGCCATGTTCACACTTCAAGGCTCTTCAAAACCGTCCATTCACACTTCTAAATGGCTGTTCAAGTTGCCAATTAATGCTGGTAATTTTTCATCAATAGTTGCTTCATGAATGACCTCATTAAACTCCATTGGCCGAATGTAGCTGCTGCCATTTTTCCAAGTTCATTGAAAGCTCTTCCTTGGTCTCTATTCAGCCGAACCTTGATGCAAGCATATACATGAATTTAAGCTGAATTTTTGTTCAATTTTTGCTTAGAAATTAAGTCTAGAATATGTCCATTCGGCTACTAGACATTAGACTATAAATAGTTGCTCAATTTCTTGTAAAAGGACTTTTGACAAATTTTTGAATGAAATATCATTTTAGTGAGGCAATTCACTCTCTTTATTCTCCAAAGCTCAAATTGACTTATCTTCAACAAGTTGCATCAATCTGACTTTGTTTCGAACTTATCACCATTGGTGTGGCGTTCTTCATATCGTAGGTTCCTATTTTGCTAAATAGAGGGTCTCGGTTTTATCCCAAATCCTTTTTTCTTTGAAACCTTAAGCCCCAGGTCCTTATTTGCTAATAAGTGTTCGACTTGTTTTCATTGAAATATCCAGCAAACAACACTCCATCAAACTCCCTTGTTTCCCAAAGCCATTTAATTTTAAACACCAAGACTTGAATTTATTTCAAGGCCGACACTACCTAATTTCGATCGGGAAATATTACGACTCGTTATTTCATACGAAACGAGCTCGTATCATAAGCCAACCTTCACAGATGAATAAATTGATGTACTTGTAGAGACATGTCTACCTTTTTGTTTATCATCTCGGAAGGACTCAAATTTGGAGTTTGCTTCTCTTGGTCTCGAGCACTTTGTTGAATAGGAGTCTTGATAAGAATCTCTTGTCAAGTAGTGTCGTCGTGATGATCTTAACTCTGTTTCTCGACCCGGTGAATTTGGCTTCCGTTGGACTCTTTCCTCCACTCGATCCAATCGATCATGTAATTTATCAAATTTTAATTTCACCATTCTACGCATCTCTTGCATCAAATATTTGAATTTTGATTCGGAAAATTCTTCTTGAGACATTTTTTTTGCTAAAAAGAAAAAAGTGTTTAAAATAGAAAGTAAATACCTCACCACAAAACCTCGCAAGTCACTCGAAAATAAAATTTTCACTCCACTCGTGTTTACGCTCGCTTTTGGCTTTTCTTCTCTCGAATGAACTCAACAATCGCTCTTGCCTTTTTCCACTCAGTTTTCGCCTCTCGAAATTCTTCGCAAACTAGGTCGACAAATCAATACCGTTTGGCATCAGCTTACAAAATTGATGTGGCTTGGTGGGGTTAATGTCGGGATTAAAGGTAGGCTATCAAACAAAATAGAAAAGGTTAAGTGTGGCTGGAAATGAATTTAGTACTTCAGGCAGCAAACAATGCTTTTACAAACTCAAAATGAATTTCAATCTCTTTTTTTTTTCAAGTTCGAATTTTTTTCTTTTCTTTTTTTGTTTTTTAAGACTGAATACAACAAGGAAAAATGAATTGAATACAAACTTTTTTTTTGAATTTTTTTTTCAAAATTTTTTTCAATTTTTTTTACAATACTGTAATATCGAAGACGATGATTCTTACTCTAATTCAGCTAGCTCTAATACCAAATGATACGCCTCGGCCTCGATGATGAGAGTCGAGTCGTTGATGTGCCTGATCGTGAATTGGAGTAATATTAAGGTTTGTCGAAAATAGGTTAAGAAAGAAAATATAAAGGCTCAAATTAGTTCAAAATTGGTGATGGAATGTATTGAGGTTGATATGTGAACGAAAATAAAGTATTCAAGTTGAACCAACACAATATAAGTGTGTTAACCCGGGACTTATATGAATACTTAGGTATGTTTGTATGGATGGAAAACGAATAAAATGGAACCTCGACCCGCCATCAAAGATGATAGGAACCTCAGTATAATTTGAACGCCACACTTTGGGTGCAAAGTGATAAGTTCGGAAAAGAAAGACGGGTTGACGCCACAAGGGTTACTTGATAAGTCAGACGAGTCTTTGGAGAACAATGAGAGTTGAAAACAAACTCACAAAGTAATCAGATTTCATATAAGGTTCAAAAGTATATTGTCTAACCTCAAAATGATTAAAAAGCAAACTATTTATAGTCTAAGAAGTGCTCAACCGAATAGTCACAATAAACAGATTTAATTGAGCTAAATTAATAAGCTGAAATATCTTAATAACTAAGCTCAATGTTTTTGAAATATTCTAGGCCTTGGAAACGGCAATGGGCAGCAGCTTAAAGTCCCAATTCAGCTGAATAAATGAGTTGATTTCTTAGGCTGGAAGAGTTCAACGTTTTTAATAGATAATGACTTAAATTCTCTTCATTAAATCAGCCTTGAGAATCCTAATGATCAGCAGCAGCATTAGTGACGTCTTGGGCACACAAAATAGCTTCTATATGCTTTCATTCAGCTTTGGAACCTTAATAAAGCTTTCATGCTTCTTGGGAGTATGAAACGTCACTTAAAAATTCCCCAAACAGCAGCTCTTTGCTGTACCCGAAGTAATACTAGCTGGAATTGAATGCTTTGAGCATTGGTTTGCACGAAAAGGAAGAAAGAATGATTCAGCTACTTAAATGTTGTCCCCTACCATGCTGGACACTCTTTTAATTGTTTTTGCTACACATTGAAGTCAGCAAGCATGCCCATTAATGCCGTCCATGCACCAAACAGTCCACCTGCATCTTAACATTAAAATTCGGTCAAGCATGCACATTGAAATCAGCAAACTTTCCTATTAATGCCGTCCATGCACCAAGCATTCCAGCAACTCATTGAATGGCCATCCATTGCATGTGGAACAGCCCTTCAATTCTTGTCTTGCTGTTCATTAAATTCGGCCAACATCCACTTCCTTTAATGCCGTCCAAGCCATTAAACCTGTAGACAAATAATTAAATCCGGTCATCAGCATCTTAGGACAATAAAATTTGGCTGGACATAAATTAAAACCTCATTAAATTCGGCAGCCTCCTTTAATACATAATTAACTCATGCATGAAACAAAACAAGTTAATTAACATATTAATTTCGGCTGAACAATAAGAACAGCAATAAATTCGGCATATTAAATAGATGTAATAGCCTAGACATATTTATGCTATGTATGAAAATAGGACACATTAAAAACATAAAATAAAACTTATTTAAAACATCTAATAAAAAGGTCCAATTTTATCAAATTTAATATTAACACTTATTTGAGCTGAAATAAATAAATAAACTAACTTATTCAAGTTATTTCAGCAAATGAAATTAAAATAAACTCAAATTGAGCAAAACGAGCCCATTGAGCTAGAAACGAGCTAAACGGAGCTCAGCGAGATGGCATTGAGCTAATTCAGCTCGCATGGATGTGCATGCAATAATTATGGGGCTGGTCCCAAAAATGCACCCGGGGCGTGGCCGTATCGTAAACCTTTAGGGGTCTTACTAAAAATATCCTCATAATCCTGCAAAAAATATTGAAACACACTAGGCAAATTTTCGTTAATGTTAGATAAAGATAAATAGTTTTGCCTAAACCTCACAAGGATACAAGGTTGTTTATTGAGTGGGGCTCTCTACACATCTTTTTTTGTTGCCATCAAATTTTTCACTCTCATTTTACCACTTGCGGATTCACTCACCTTTGGGCTATTTAGATTTTGACTTTTTTCACTACTAGCCTCTTTTCTCTCTTTCTTTTGTATTTGTCCTTTCTCCCTTACCCCCTCACAAAATTTCATCATTTTTAATTGATCCTTATATACATCATTGGGATCTAAAAGAGCAAAAGTGAATTTTCGGCCTTTAAACACAAGAGAGTACCTATTGAACTTGCCTTGGTGTGTAGCATCACGATCAAACTGCCAAGGTCATCCAAGGAGCAAGTGTGTCGCATGCATTGGGACCACATCACACCATACCTCATCCTCATAATTCCTGAGCTTAAAAGTGATCAAGGACTGTTTTGTAACTTTAACTTCTGAGCATTCATTAAGCCACTGAAGGTGATACGGCTTAGGGTGCTCGATACAAGGGAACTTTAAGGAATCCACCAAATAACTGCTAACTAGATTCGAACAACTCCCACTATCAATAATAAGTGAATATAAGTTACCTTTTATAAAACACCTAGAATGGAAATATTGGTCCTTTGGTTATCAAAATCGTCTCCCATTTGGCTATTAAGGGTTCGGCGGACTACCATCTTATTTTTTTCCTCTTTTTTTTTTGAAATACCTGCAAAATAAACACTCAACACTCAAAAATAAAAGTTAGCAAACCTCACCGTTAATCACTCAAAAAGAAAATTCAAATTCTCAATGAGGTAGAATTCAATCTTGTGAGTTCTTTATCAGAGTTTATATCAACCAATTAGAGAGTGGATGAACCGATCTACCAAAGAATCCTAATTTGCACTAGGATGCCAAAAACTGACGAGACACCAATTGATTCGTGTTGCACCGAGGAAGAAGTTGTGCACACGTTTAAATCCTACTAACACAAGAAACAAGAAGCTGTTAATTAACGTAAAGGAAGAATAAAGGCAAACAAATGAAAACCTACAGCTAAGAATCAATAAAAATTGCTGAAAATAGAAAACCTGAAAAACTGCGGAGTAACTTGACAACTTCGTTCGAGGTGTTCCTGATCTCAAAAAATCATGAAATTAAATCTGGAATGTCCTTAAATATTTAATTTTTGATCTGGAAAGTTTGGGCACCAAATTCAACCCGCTGAATCTTTTTTTAAATTTTTATTGAATTTTGTATTTTTTTTATTTCTTTTGACTTTTTTGACTATTTTTTTGCGGGATTAATTTTTTATATTCAATCGTAGTTCCAAAAATATGTATGTAAAATTTTAGATCAATTGGACAACGTTTACCCACTTAAATAAATTTTTTTCAAACAATTTTTCTGGGTAAAACTGCTGTTTTTGCTTTAAAAAATTGAGATCAGTTTAGAAATCAACCAAGAACACCCAAAACGTGATGTGATCCGGCCCGGGTTAATTGAGTCGATTCACTTGATTGCCCGATCGTCGACGAGGAATAGTTGAGTTATCGGAAATAGGATGAAATAAGGCTAAAGATGCGGAAGCTTTCAAATGGTTTTAAAGGTTGGCTAAGGTGATGGTAAATTTATAAGGGTAGTAGGCTCGATTTAAGGATAAAAATAAGAAAAATGGAAGTTGATAAATGAAGGCTCGGTTTTGTAAAAACATATTATAGTTGGGTAAAATCTAGGATAGTCGGTGGAATGGATAAATGAGCTTAAACGCCAGAAACGATTCAACACTAAAAAGTGTCACCCCGATTTCTATTCGGTTCAAGGTGGGATTGCGGAATTGTAGAAGGGTTGAACGCCACACCAAAGCAAGGTGATAAGTTCAAAAGAGAACGATAGACGCCACTAGCACGCTAGATAAGTCAGATCGAAACTCGTACGAATTTAGAGAGGAGAAAACTCACTCTTTGAACAAAGTTCATTCAAATGATCAAAAGTCAAAAGTCCTTTACAAAATGTGATAACAGACTATTTATAGCCTACATTTGATAGCCTAATGGACATAGCTTAATGACTAAGTGATGTGGCTATTAATGAGTTAAATTAAACTAGAGAGATGAACTTTAAAGGCATGTCCATATTCGGCTGAATGGAACATCAATGGACACCTTCTTGATTAAGCAAACATAGCTCTTGAATGTAGATGAATGAATGGCAGCCCATCAGCCTTGTCTAGGTTCGGCTATAGCATGAATGTACTAGCCAATAAGTGTCTCTTGGCCGAACAATCACCTTGGAGGCCAAAGATTCATTGCATAAATTAATGTAGCTAGACATCCATGCACTTTCCCATTTGTTGAATCTTGCTGTCCATGCATCTTCAATTGGCTCTTAATTTGTTGTTCACGCATGGTGCCTTCATCACTCTCCCTCATTTAAATGTCGTCCATTGCATGTGCAACATCTCATTAATTGCCGTTCCATGCATGTAGAACAACATCTTTAATGCATGTCTTGTTGTACAATAAATTCGGCCAACATGTCTCATTTAAATGCTTGTCCCATGTCCATGTACATATTAAATTCGGCATCATCTACCTCCTTTAATGCCGTCCAAGCCATTAAACCTGTAGACAAGTAATTAAATTCGGTCAAATAATGCATGCACATTAATTTCGGCTGGACATGAATTAAGTCAACAATAAGACATTAAATTCGGCACTTTAAAGCACTTAAGACACATTAAACAACAGCAGCAAAAAACACATTAAGTGACAGCATTAAATTCGTCCAAAGTACACAATAACCTGCACATTAAATTCGTCTGGAAAATTAATTGAAAACATGAATTAAATTTGTCTTAAATTTAGACACACTTAATTAACTATTAGACATCTATTTAATAGGTAATAAACTAAGACACATTAAAATAAGGATGTCCTGATTTTTAAACAAATTAATTAACTTATTTTAATTAACTAATCAGCAACTTATTTGTTTTATTCCAGCAAAATAATGTAAACTTAAGAAAGTTAAAAACGAGCTGAACTTAAATAAAATTTATTCCAGCAAACTAAAAGCATAAAATTAAATAAATTGAAGTTCAAGCTCAATGAGCTAGAATCAGCTCGATTGAGCTCCATTGAGCCGGAACAAGCTAGTTTAGCTTGCAAAAGTTTACGAATAGCGCCTGATGAACTGAGCCAACTATGGAACGATTGTTCGATCAAAAGTTAGAACCGATTCAAGATAGACTTAATCGTGTGGAAGGAAGAGCCCAACGAAGGAGAACTCCCTTAAGCCCTCCGAGAAATCGAGGACGGCAATCTGATTTAGATGATGAATCAAGAAAATCAAGATTTCAAATCTTGGAAATCTTGGTCCAAGAAACCAAATCTTGCAGCCAAAACGCATTGGATCTCCATTACGAGCATCAACGACCCAATTTTGGTAGGAGATGGATCACGAGCCCAATTCTTGAAGGCGAGGCCCAATAACCAAAATCCAGCCCAATCAAGAAATTTCTTCATACTTAGTTGAAAATCAGGCCAAAATGTCAAAAGGGCCCAATTTGTAAACATCTTACTTGTTTAATTTAATTTTTTAATCTTTAGGAGCATTACATGTAAAATTCGGCCCAAAACAGCCCATATAAGTGCATGGCCGAATTTACCTTGCTATTTTATTAATTAGGTTTAATTTTTTTAGTTACTTGTGAGATTAGGATTTGTTGGAGGCCTATATAAGCATTGGCCAGCCACCCTTTGTGAAAACATCTTATTATTATTTTTTTCTATCAAATTTTAGATTTGTTGAGTGCAGAATTTTCTTTGGGATTTTCTCCAAGAATTCTCTCTTGAGTTTTCTTTAGAAGTTGTTTTAACAATCTTTTGATTGTGGGAGCCATCTTCAACCTTCTTCTTGCCATCGATATTCTTTGGAGGGGAGATTAGAGCCGTTTGAAGGAATTTGTGAATTCTTTCGAGAATTCAAGGGTTCTTAGGACTTTTCTTTATTTCTTGCTGTTTCGATTTGTTTCTTTATTCCTACTTGTGCCGATCATCATCTAATAATTTGCTGTTCTTGTTTGTGTTTCAGCCTTGATTCAAACTCCAAGAACTCTTCATTTAATCGGTTCTTTTATTGGCAACATATAATCGACTCAAAATTCCCCAAAATTTAGGGTTCTTGCCGTTTTCTATTTCTTCTTGTTGGGTGAAATTCGGTTGCTGAAATTTGGGCAATTCATATTGGGTGTTCAATTGGACCGAATCGCAACTTAAATTCACTTCTTGAACCCTTCAATTTCATCTATTTCTTTCTTTTCTTTTTTGCCGTCCAAATCCCTAATCTTCCAATTAAAAATCTGATTGTTTCAATCTACTTACTGTTTTGGTGTTCTTGGCAGATTCGGCTTGTGGGATTTCACTATTGGAGTTCGATTTCATCTTCTTGAACTCCGAATACATTTATTCATTCGTTCTTTGTTCCTTGTTGCTCATTTAATTGAATTTGGGGATTTAATTTCAGATCTGATTAGTTTAATCTTGTTCTTGGTTTAAATTTTTAGATATGTTCGTTTAGAGCTTTCGTAGGAGTTTCTCGTGACTTGGCAACTCGATCTTGGTCCGCGCGCAATCCTATATCAATGACCCCCTTTGTTCATGATCCGGACAGAATTATTTTCAAAATTCTGAGAACCACAAATGGCTCGGCTAGAAAGAAGGTCATTTGCATGCCATCCCTCTTTAGGAGGTTACCACCTAACATCGTCACCTACAAAACAATAAAACAAATTAGTGACACAATGAAGGTTAAACACAAAAGAACTTTCCAGGATTTTAGTCACAACTTGAAGAAATAAACTCAAAAGAACAACACATGAATCAATACCGGGATCAAAAATAGAAATTGGTTTTACCTTTTTCTTCGATGGAAACAAAACTCATTCACAAGGTATTTGAAGATTATAGTTCTGAAAATTAGAATTCCATGGTCCAAATCCCTTGAACAATGATATGGAACAGCATTCACCGGGATCAAAGACAAAGTTTTTGTTCACCATTTCAATTTGACCAGAAAATTTTGTGGCTAGTAACTTATGAAGAACTTGAAGCACATTAAAGTTAAAATCATGCAACACATGTTTGAATCCATTAAGCAGCAATATACAACAACCTCCAGAATCAAAAATTTGATTTTGACTTGGCAAGCCAACGAAATTCATATGTTTGGTTTTCGAACTTGATGTGATCCGGCTCGGTTGATTGAGTCGATTCACTTGATTGCCCGATCGTCGACGAGAAGTTCTTTCGAAATTGTTTTAAGATGAAGATTGTTTTCAGTTTAAGCGGAAGACTTTTAAAAGGGTTCAAAAGATAGGCTAAATTCGGATATTTTGTAGGTTCGGTTTAATAAGAAAAGAAATAAAGTTTATATTTAATAAATAGGATGGAGATGGAAAAATGAACTTAAGTATTAAGAACGATTCAATACTATGTAAAGTATTGCCCCGGGACTTATATTGCTTAAGGTGGGTTTAATGGAAGTCGAAGATGGACCTTGACCCGTTACCTATAGAGAGGTAGGAACCAAAGGTATAAAAAGGTGGATGAACGCCACACCAGGATGGTGATAAGTTCAAAAGAGAACGATAGACGCCACTAGCACGCTAGATAAGTCAGATCGAAACTCGTACGAATTTAGAGAGGAGAAAACTCACTCTTTGAACAAAGTTCATTCAAATGATCAAAAATCAAAAGTCAAAAGTCAAAAGTCAAAAGTCCTTTTACAAGAAATTCAACAACTATTTATAGCCTTCCTACTAGTAGCCGAATGGACAAATTCAAGACTTAGTTTCTAAGTAAACAATGAACTAAAATTCAGCATGAATGCAAAATTATTAGCCCATGTAGATTCGGCTGAATGAGAGCTCCAATGGTCATCTTCTAGATGGGCAAATGCACCTTGAACATCTTGGATGTGCATGAATAGGCTAGGTTCGGTCAATGAACATAATGGGATCATTCATGAAGCAACTATTGCTGAAAAATTGATGTGACCTCAGTTTAGTAGTTGAACCCGAGTCGTATAATTCCCGATCGTAAACGAAGAAGTAGAATAGACGAGAAGAAGACAAAATATAATTGAGTTTCAAGAAGTAAAGTAAGTCCGTGCAAAGTTGGATATGGATTTGGTTTAAGTCGAAATGGTATGACTAGAATGGTCGAGTTCGGTTTAAGATTAATTAGAAAATGGTATTTGGTTTTGGTACATTTTGGTAATGGTTCAAAAAGGTCAAGAGTGAACCAACACTAAAGAAAAGTCTCGACCCGAAACTTATAGGACCAAATTGAGTTGGAAATGGTTGATAAGGACCTTGACCCGATACTTAGTAAAGTATGAACCAAAGGTATCAAAGGTGAACGCCACACTCGGGTTTTAGGTGTGATAAGTTCGGAAAAGACTCGGAAAGACGCCACTAAAAGCTTAGATAAGTCTTACGGGTCTCGAACGAAATTTGAGAGAAAATGCCTCACAAATTTGGCAGCAATTTGCTAATTAAAATGTCCAAAAGTCCTTTACAAAGTAAAATTTCAGCTATTTATAAGCAACACCTAAGCTAGCCGAATGGTCACTTACATTCCTTAAAAATTAAGCAAATGAATCACTTAAATGAACTAGCTAGATTCGGCTGAACATGGAGCTCCATTAGACACCTTCTAGATGAAGCATTGGATTTGGAAAAACTTGGATGATGCATAGATAGCTAGGTTCGGCCAATGGGCATAAATTAGCTCATTTATGTTGCAACTTTTGGCTGAAAAGTGACCAGCAATTAAGAGGGTAATGAGCAGCCAATTCAAGTGTGAAAGCTCAACATTGAAGAGTCATGGAATGTGAACACATGGAACCGAAAAGCCAAGATGCATCCACCAAATGTGAAAGGATTAATTGACAGCGTTGGAGTTGGAAACATTAGCTCTCTTGACCGAATAGTCACCTAGGAATGCCAAATTCAGCTCACCAATTTGATGCATGTATCTCCAGGTTCATTGAATCTATTGTGCATGCACCAAGCTAAATGAATCTCCACATTCGGCTCACCTTGCTAAATGAACCCCCACATTCGGCCAACCTACATAAATAGGAAAAACTAAGATTAATGTGGTATTTAGCTGAACTAAATTAAGAATAAAAACAAGACACATTAATTCGGTCAACAATGACACTAAAAACAGCTCATTAAATCCGGCAGCTTTAAAGCAATTTTAAATCATGTAATAAAACTTGACATATTAAAAACATGCATAAAAACATATTTATAGGCTGTAGGAATTAATATGACTTAATAACATGTAAGAAAGAAAAACATATTTAACATGCTTATTTAAATTCGTCCAGATTTAAGACCAATTAAACAACAAAAATTAATTGAGCTGTAATAAACTAATTAAATGACGCAAATAATTAGTTCAGCTACTATAATAAAGGTCTTAAAGATATTGAGCTGGTTCGAGCTCATTAAACTTGAAGGAGCTGGAAATGAGCTAAATGAAGCTCCATAAAAATAAAATTGAGCTACGTCCAGCTTGTAAAAATGACGAGCCTCGCTCGTAGGCTGAAACAATAGCCGTTCCCGGGGGCGGGTCGTATCAAAAATTACCAGCATTAATTGGCAATTTGAAGAGCCATTTAGAAGTGTGAACGGACGGTTTTGAAGGGCCATGAGGTGTGAACATGGTTGAACCGAACAGCCATAGTGTGAACAGCCTTTATACTTCCTTGAGAAGAGAATCGGCCAATTTTGAAAGGATGAAAAACTTGGTCACTTTGGCCGAATAGTTGCCTTAAAAAACTCCAAAAAATTAATCAGCTTTAATGCATTAAATCAGCTGCACATGCATCTTCAAATCCATTGAATCTCCATGCATGAATCTGCCCAATTCATCTTCAAATTCGGCTGCACCTAAAAACACACATGAACTTAATTAATTTCAAGCAAATTCAGCTGAACTAAATTAAAGTATAATGTGAACATCCTAAATAACATTAAGACAACTTAAATATTAACAAATCATAACACATAAATTCGGCTGGACAAATTTAAAACATGTAATAATTTAGACAAATTAAATGACATCTAGACACCTTTAATTCAGCCAAATCAAGACATATTAAACACTTGTAATAAATTAAGACATATTTAAAAGCTGTAATGAAACTTATTTACATGCTTATTTAAATGGTCTAAAACTCCAGCAAATAAAGTTAATTTAGCTAAAGAGCTAATAATGAGCTGAATTGAATTTAAACCAAGCTCAAACGAGCTGAATTAAGCTCATGTGAGCTAAAATAAAATTCGGTGAGCTAAACCAAGCTAAATGGAGCTTGAGGAGCTGAATTCAAGCTGAAATCAAGGGCATCCTTGACCAGGGTCATATCATTCCCCCTTCTTTAGAACGACTTGTCCTCAAGTCGAGCCATTGGTTCACTCGATCGCAGCAACTTTTACTTAGCTTTCCTCGGTCGAACGGGATGGATTGGAATTGGGACAACTGAAAGGAATAACCATGAGTTAACAAGATTGGTTTCAGATAAATTTGTAATCGAAATGGAAGCAAATAGAACAAGAAAATCCCATGGGAGTGGACAGATGCAAAGCAACATGTTCACAACCATGCAAACAAACTAATTTACTCGTTAATGCCTCGTCAATTATTCGAAACGAAAATGAACATGTTCTAAGGCAATCAAATGTCTCAAATCGTTTCCACAAGTCATAACCAATATGTGAATAACGAATCAAATCAACAAAACAATCTTTGGCACCACCTAAAGAGAACAACGATGTTTCAAAAAGTTCATGAGCCTTACCTTTAAAAGTAGTAAAACAAAGATCATTTTTAAATAAAGCTGAACAGTTAAACACATCACAATTTAAATTCCTTGCAACAACCAATTCTTCAACAAAAATTTTATTACCAACCGAATAGGGCAGAGAAATTTTAAAGTTATCGTAAGTCATACCTTGTTTACCTCGAGGGATGGAAAAACAAGGATCATTTTTACCTTTGTCGATCATCATAAATCTTCTCTCCTCGGAAATGTAGTCTAGTCGAATCTCTGTGGCTGAATTAACCTTAACGAAATGAAATGCGAACTTCAAATACAACCACAAAAATGGATTAAGGAATGAATTTAAATTGAAATCAAATTTTTCATACCTCAGTTCCTTATTCAACACCCAATTATCAAAACAATAGAAATTGTTCACACAAAATTGATGAAGCTTGACTTTCCCATAAAACGAACCAAAATAGATTCCGGGTTTAAAAACTTGATTTTGAGTATTCATGCCAAAATGTAGCAAAAATTTCATTAAACCAAACACGTTAAACCAATGAGATTTTTGCATACACAGGGACAAACAATTAAAACTTTTTACATTCATCAATTCATACTTGCACAAATTCATGGATTTTCCACAAAGCGTTAATTGGTGCACAAAATTGTCACAAATGAAGAATTTAATCGCCTTTCGTGAAAAACCGTCATCACGCAAAATTAAACCTTTGGTTTGTTGATTGGAACAAAAATCAACCACATTTAGGGAGTAGCAATTAATCAGACCAAAATAAGGAGAGCGTTTAGAAATTAAGTCACTAAAAAGTATTTCAACAATTTCCAAACCTGGGGGTCGTGACTCGATCGTTAACATTTCCTCACCTCTCTTACCTTTGAACTCTTGGGGCACGTTTTCATCTTCAACCTTACCTATACTGACCATATGAAAATGTCTTTCATCGGAAAGGTAGTGAAGTTGAAAATTATCGTTTGATATCTCGGGCACCTGGAAAGAAGAAACAGAACAAGAACAAGTTTCATATGGATTAGTCGAAATGCTCCTCACTTTTTCTAGTTCGTTTATCTCTTTTTCTCTCGTTTCTTTTCTAATCTCAACTTCTTTTTTTCTCTTTTCATTTCCTCTCTCATTTTCAATTTTATTTTCGACCTCACTCTCTTTTTGGATTTCTTTTTCTTTTTCAATCTTTTCTTCTTTTCTTTTGATTTCTTTTTCTCGCTCGCACTCTTGTACAATCTCAATTTCTTTTTCGAATTCTTTCTCTTCATTTTCTTTTTCTCTCACTTTTTCGATTTCATTACAATGTGCAGTCGACAAGAAAGAATCAAAAATATAATCATTTGCCCCAAAGGAAGAGAAAATATTTTCATAGGCTTCTCGTCCATTTCTTCGGGAACAATCCTCCGAGAAGGACTTCTTTGAGTCATACGAGGAATAACTCGTCCTCTCTCGTTCATCATGTCGAAAAGTCGCAAGCTCTAAGCTCTCGCGTCTTGAATTCCTTGACAAATAGGAATCTCGATAAGAATCTCTTAGCGAGTAGTCTTTGGACGCGTATCGCTGTGATGATCTCGACTCCGTTTCTCGACTTGGTGGATTTTGTTTTCGTCTGGCTCTTTCCTCCACTCGATCCAATCGATCATGCAATTTATCAAAATTCGATTTCACAATTCTACGTATCTCTTGCTTCAAATATTGGAAATCTGATTCGGAAAATTCTTGTGACATGATTTTTTTTTTCAAAAAAATGATTAAAATAAAATAGAAAGTAAATACCTCACCACAAAAATCTCACGTTTCACTCACAATGAAAATTGGATAACACTCCACTCGTGTTTACACTCGTTAAATGGCTTTTGCTCACTCTAATGTACTCACCACTCGTGCCTTTTTTCGCTCGTCTCACTCTCGTGAATTCGTATTTTGTTTCAAGAAGACTTATTGCGGCTTAGAGGGTCGGCTTCAAATGGGTTACAAGGGATAACTCGGGTGTAGGGTAGGCTAAACAAAGAAAATAAAAATCAAAGTATGTGTGGCGTTTTGGGAGGTAGAGGGAATGGTATAATGAATGGATGCTCGGAAGCAACAAAAAAACAAAATAAAACTCACAAGACTTTTCACTTTTGTTTTTTTCTTTTTTTTTAACTCGATTTTTTTGTCACTTTTTTTTTCCTTTTTTTCGATTTTATTTTTATTTTTTTTTACTTCCTTTTTTTTTGATTTTTTTTCGTTACGAACCTACTCCGAGCTTGGTACGAACGTCAGCATTCCTCGTTTTAGTAGCTCTGATACCAAAATGATGTGATCCGGCTCGGTTGATTGAGTCGATTCACTTGATTGCCCGATCGTCGACGAGAAGTTCGTTCGAAATTGTTTTAAGATGAAGATTGTTTTCAGTTTAAGCGGAAGACTTTTAAAAGGGTTCAAAAGATAGGCTAAATTCAGATATTTTGTAGGTTCGGTTTAATAAGAAAAGAAATAAAGTTTATATTTAATAAATAGGATGGAGATGGTAAAATGAACTTAAGTATTAAGAACGATTCAATACTATGTAAAGTATTGCCCCGGGACTTATATTGCTTAAGGTGGGTTTAATGGAAGTCGAAGATGGACCTTAACCCGTTACCTATAGAGAGGTAGGAACCAAAGGTATAAAAAGGTGGATGAACGCCACACCAGGATGGTGATAAGTTCAAAAGAGAACGATAGACGCCACTAGCACGCTAGATAAGTCAGATCGAAACTCGTACGAATTTAGAGAGGAGAAAACTCACTCTTTGAACAAAGTTCATTCAAATGATCAAAATCAAAAGTCAAAAGTCAAAAGTCAAAAGTCCTTTTACAAGAAATTCAACAACTATTTATAGCCTTCCTACTAGTAGCCGAATGGACAAATTCAAGACTTAGTTTCTAAGTAAACAATGAACTAAAATTCAGCATGAATGCAAAATTATTAGCCCATGTAGATTCGGCTGAATGAGAGCTCCAATGGTCATCTTCTAGATGGGCAAATGCACCTTGAACATCTTGGATGTGCATGAATAGGCTAGGTTCGGTCAATGAACATAATGGGATCATTCATGAAGCAACTATTGCTGAAAAATTACCAGCATTAATTGGCAATTTGAAGAGCCATTTAGAAGTGTGAACGGACGGTTTTGAAGGGCCATGAGGTGTGAACATGGTTGAACCGAACAGCCATAGTGTGAACAGCCTTTATACTTCCTTGAGAAGAGAATCGGCCAATTTTGAAAGGATGAAAAACTTGGTCACTTTGGCCGAATAGTTGCCTTAAAAAACTCCAAAAAATTAATCAGCTTTAATGCATTAAATCAGCTGCACATGCATCTTCAAATCCATTCAATCTCCATGCATGAATCTGCCCAATTCATCTTCAAATTTGGCTGCACCTAAAAACACACATGAACTTAATTAATTTCAAGCAAATTCAGCTGAACTAAATTAAAGTATAATGTGAACATCCTAAATAACATTGAGACAACTTAAATATTAACAAATCATAACACATAAATTCGGCTGGACAAATTTAAAACATGTAATAATTTAGACAAATTAAATGACATCTAGACACCTTTAATTTAGCCAAATCAAGACATATTAAACACTTGTAATAAATTAAGACATATTTAAAAGCTGTAATGAAACGTATTTACATGCTTATTTAAATGGTCTAAAACTCCAGCAAATAAAGTTAATTTAGCTAAAGAGCTAATAATGAGCTGAATTGAATTTAAACCAAGCTCAAACGAGCTGAATTAAGCTCATGTGAGCTAAAATAAAATTCGGTGAGCTGAACCAAGCTAAATGGAGCTTGAGGAGCTGAATTCAAGCTGAAATCAAGGGCATCCTTGACCAGGGTCATATCAGAACTAAATAAAGATAAAACTTGAAGCAAATAGAAGGGGTCAACACATTGATTCAAAATACAATTTTGATACTCACCTTCGCTTGACGTCAACTTAGGAATACAGGCTCCGGGTTTAAAAACATGGTTTTGATCAGTCGTTCCGTAACGTAACAAAAACTTCACTTTCACCAAGACATCACACATGCTAATTAAAGAAGATGTAGGCAAAAATAAATTCAAACAATCAAATCTCTCAAATCTCATGCAAATATATGAAGATCTCACACTAAGAGTTAAAAAATTTTCATTACCATCACGATCAAACAGATTGAGCGTTTCACATGAAAGTTCTTTATCAAACATGATCAGATTTTGTATTTGTGGATTTAATCGAACAACATCAAAAGATTTTTTAACACAAAACTTATTGAGTGAACAACTCTTTATGCCTCCACTTAAAACAAATTTATCAACCACAAATAGCGAGTAACAATTAACCAAATCAAAATAAGGAGATCTTTTTAAAACTAAGTTATCGGAAATTTTATCAACAACTTTCAAACCTGATTGCCATGATTCATTGACTAAAAAGTCCTTACCTTGCTTACTTTTAAGCGCTTGAACCTTACCTTTTTCGATCAAATGGAATCGTCTCTCATCAGGAAGGTAATGAAGTTGAAACTTGTCATTTGAATCTCTAGAAACCTGGAAAGAAGAAACAATATGAGGACAACTTGCAGATTGGTTAGTAAAAACATTCCTCGCTTTTTCTTGTTGACTTTCATCTTTTCCACTCGTTTCTTTTTCAACTTCTCTTTCTTTTTCCACAATCTCTTTGTTTGTTGAAAACTCACTTTCACTCATCAATTCTCTTTCATTTCAACAACACTTGTTTCTCGCACTCTTTCTTTTCTTTCTCCAATCTTTTTCTCTTTTTCAATTTTTGTTTCTTTTTTGGTTTCTTTTTCTCTCGTCACTCTTTTTCTTCTCTCAACTTTATTACAATATGGAGATAATACAAAAGAATCAGAACAATAGACTTTTCGTTGGAAAGAAATGGAAGAATCTTCATAAGAGTCACGATCAACTCTTCGTGAATAAACCTCTATGGATGAGTTCTTATACGAAACACATTCGCTTCTTCGTAAGGATTTTTCCGTAGATGAATACTTTGATGCATACGAAGAATGACTTGTACTTTCTCGTTCGTTACCTTGATAGGCTTCAAACTCATAGCTGGATTTATTTCGGCCTAAATTCCTTGAAGAATAGGAATCTGGATAAGGGTCTCTTTTCACATATTCGTCGAATGTTCGTCTCCTTGATGATCTCATTTCCGTCCTTTCATTTGGATAAATTTGCTCCCGTTGGGTTCTTGCTCGATGACTCCACTCTTCGACACGATCCAATTGTTTCTTGATGGGTTTGAGTTTTCGATCAAATAGATGCTCCATTTCATGCGTAAAGGCTTGGAGTGTAAAATCTGGCACACTTCCTCCAACAATTCTTACAGGACAGAATCCAACTCCCTTGTCTGAATTTTTTTCTAGACTTCGTGACATTTTTTTAAGAACTCACAACAAAGAATCTCACTATCCACTCACAAAGAAATCTCACACACTTGGCTTGTTTTTCTCTCGAATAAACTCACTACTCTCTTGCCTCTTTCCACTCGCTCCTCCTCTCTAAGTTCTTAGGAATTATTTAAACTTAATAAGCAGTTGTTGTGGGTCGACTTACAACCTTGATGTTTGGGCTTGGTAAGAATATTGTAGGACAAAGGAAAGTAGGCTTGAAACAAGAAATGAAAGGTTGGATGTGGCGAAATAGTAGAAGGTAGTAATAACTATAATTTGGGCAGCAAACAACAACAAAATTTCAAAACTAGCTTCTTCTTTTTTTCACTAATTTTTTTTTTCACGAATTTTTTTTTTCAACTTGATATCCAATCTCTTGAGTTTGAATGGAAACCAAATTTTTTTTGAATTTTTTTTCGAAATTTTTTTGAAGAAACTACTATACCGTATTGCCGACAATGTCGATTCTTACTCCAAATTCGCTAGCTCTGATACCAATTTGATACGAACTCGTTTTGTGATTGATTCGAGTCGTTAGTGTTTGCTCGATCGTGAATTTGAGTAAGGCTAAGTTTGTTTCAAAATAGAAGAAAGGCTACAAACAAACGTTTAAAAGGGAAATGGGTTTAACAACGAATGGAAAAATTTGGCTAAGGGCAGAGAATGAACCAACAATAGAGGTTGTTGACCCGAGTCTCAAAGTAGCTCTTAGGTGAATGACGGTATAGGAAAACAACAAAGAAAAGACCTAGACCCACTATCAAGAATAATAGGAATCTTGGTATATGATGAACGCCACACTATGAAAGTGATAAGTTCGAAAACAAGAAATGGATAGACGCCACAAGCTAAGCTTGATAAGTCAAATCAATTCCGTAAGAACAAAGAGAATTGGATAGCTCACAATTCAAATATTTCATCTATATTCATCAAAATTTCTTCCCTCTTTGGCTGATTACATCTATTTATAATGCTAGAACAAGGTAACCGAATGGTCAAAAAACATCCACTTAATGTGCCATAAAAAACTGATGTCTTTTCTTATTCTTTGAACCAAATAACTCCTTCCATAAAATAAATTTAATTCAGCTGATTTGAATGTCTTTAATGGCTTAGAAAATGACTCTTGAGTTGTCCTTGGCTAGTTGAATAGACACCATCTCTTAATCAGCTCCTTAATGACATTCAAAGGCTTGATTAATTTCTCTTGAAAGCTCCAAAAACGGCTGGAAGTGGAAGAGTTGCTGCTGAATTTTAAAGGGCATAAAATGCTCTTTAAAAACTCCTTTAATGATTTTAAGCTCCCTTTATAACAGCCCCTTTAATTGTAACTCAAAAGAACTTGAACAGCCACTTAATTAAATGTGTAACAACCTTGAATTGTAACCACTATAAGCTAAAAAGTCACCTGCAATAAACACATTAAAATGAGTTTATTAAACAAATGAAAACACTTATTAATCATAACAAACATTAAACTTACTTAAATAAATGAACTAAAACATATATGCAATAATTATTCCAGCAACTAGTTTAATTAAAGAAGCATAATTTAAAAAAAAACTTAATTTATGCATCAATAAATAATCCTAGGAACTAGATCAATTAAGAACAACACTTATTAAATAAAGTTCAACAAAAACACTTATTAATTAAAACTAAGATGAGTTGAATAAATGTCCAGCAACTCATTTATTAAACTAAGATGCTTAAATGCATGGTTTTGAAATGCAAATTTAACTAACATGAAAGTTACATAATTAAACTAACTTGACTTAATTTAATGATGCAAACTTAACTAACATGAAAGTTACATAATGCATGACTTTATTAAATGCAGAACACATATTAATGATGTGCAAACTATGACATAATTAAAAACACAAACTAAAATAACTAAAAATTAATGAATCAAAGTCCTTGTTTTCTAGCAGCCAAATTGACAAACTAAAATTAAAAACTTCATTTTGCACTTGGGCCCCTCGAGTTTGGACCAATCTCGGTAGCGTCGAGTTGTGTCGTAACATGATGCGACCGGGATCGCATCAATTCTGCACTCAACAAATCTAAAATTTGATAAAAAAAATAATAAGATGATTACAAAGGGTGGCTGGCCAATGCTTATATAGGCCTCCAACAAATCCTAATCTAATTAGAAAACTTAAAAAATTTAAACTTAATTAAAAAAACAGAGGAAAATTCGGCCATGCATCCTATTGGGCTGTTTTGGGCCGAATTTAACATGTGATATTCCTAAAACTTAAAAATTAACTTAAACAACTAAAATGTTTACAAATTGGGCCCTTTGACATTTTGGCCTGATTTTCAACTAAATATGTATGGATTTCTTGATTGGGCTGGGAATTTGCTTATTGGGCCTCGCCTTTAAGAATTTGGGCTTGTGATCCATCTCCTACCGAAATTGGGTTGTTGACGCTCGTAATGGAGATCCAACGCGCTTTGGCTGCAAGATTCGATTTCTTGGACCAAGATTTCCAAGATTTGAAATCTTGATTTTCTTGATTCTTGAAATCGCTTCGAACAGCAAAATTGGGCCAAGATTCGATTTCTTGATTTTCTTGAAAACAAGAAAGTGAATCTTGATTTTCTTGATTTGAGCCCATCACCTTCTTAAGCTTGGGTTGGGCCTTTGTGACTCGTATCAAATTAGCTATCTTTCTCCATTCCCTTGTTGTCAAACCTATCAATATCCTACTTACCCCTTTGTTGATGTGATCCGACCCGGTTGATTGAGTCGAGTTCACTTAAGTTGCCCGATCGTCGACAAGAAGTATTGGTTGATGTCGAATGGAGATAACTTTATGGAGTTGTTTTAAGCGGAAGTAATTAAAAGGGTTCAAAAATGGCTTGGTTTGGAGAATGGATAGGTTCGGTTTAACAAAGAAAATAAATTTTAAGTAGATAGATAAAATGGAATGGAAATTGAACTGAAGCGAAGAACAATTCAATACCATGTAAAGTATTGCCCCGGGACTTATATTGCTTAAGGTGGGTTTAATGGAAGTCGAAGATGGACCTTGACCCGTTACCTATAGAGATGTAGGAACCAAAGGTATAAAAGGTGGATGAACGCCACACCAGGATGGTGATAAGTTCAAGGAGTCGGGTTGACGCCACTAGCGAGCTAGATAAGTCAGAACGAGACTCGTACGAAATAGGTAGGAGGAAACCTCACAATCAAGTTTAATAATCAGAATTGTCTAACCTTTTTACAAAGAGAAATGAACTATTTATAGAGTTCATATGATAGCCGAATAGTCATACTAAACAAGCTTAAAGACTAAGTAATTCGGCTTTAAATGTGTAAAACTAAACTAGAAATGTATCCATTAAAAGTGATGTCCAAATTCGGCTATATGGATGTTCAATGGCCAACTTCATGAGTAAGGAAATGTACTTGAGGGCTGATGAATGCATGGGATGCCAATAGCTTTGTCTAGATTCGGCCAAGGTGTGAATGGACACTTCAAAAGATGTCTTTTGGCCGAATAGGTGCATAGGAAATTCAATGGTCAGCAACCGATGCATGTAGGTGGATATTCATGCACTCTTCCATTCATTGTATTGAATCATTCATGCATCATCTTTAAGGCAACCATTCGTTGTAGGTAGTCATGCATGTACCCGAACATACATTGAACCAGAAATGTTCATGAATCCTCATTAATTGTGTTCCCACATGTGGATGTACCTACAAAAGATATAAACAAATTAGATTCAAGGTACATTCAGCTTAAATTAAATAATATCAAGACATATTTAACAAATTAAAATAAAGACATAAATAAAATATAATTAATAATAAATTCGGCTAGCTCAATTATAGTCAAAATTCTTGATGAGCTGAATTGAGCTAGAAAATTCGGTTATGAGCTGTAGTAAAAATAATTAAAATAAAACTATCACTCAAATTATTCAAATAATAAAATTAACGAGCTGGAAAGAAGCTAAATTGAGCTCAAATAGGTGGAATTGAGCTCAAGTGAGCTGATTGAAGTCGAATTGAGCTAAGGGAGCTGGAATTGAGCTGAAATTAGCTTGCACTAAGGTGCATGGTTTCTTCAAGGAGTTGGATCGAGCTTCCCCATCTTCAATGAGCTGATTCTCCTTCCAAAACTTGAACAATAAAGCTAAAATAGCTTCATGAATTTGCTTGGACCTAACTCGAGTCATTGGTCCCTTTGGGAGCTCGAGGGAAACAAGATTCAAGCTTGGTGGTGCTTTGGACGTGGTCACATCATTTGTGAACCTATATCCATCACTTTACTACATATTTTTAGCCGGTTACAAACAAACCATCCTTTTGATACGAAACTCCTCGTCGACGATCGGACATCTACGTGAAACGACTCGATTAACCCGGGCTGGATCACATCATTTGGTATCAAAGCTTGCAAAACGAGGAGCACTGACGTTCGTAGCTATCTCAAATGATAGGTTTGTAAAAAAAAGTTTCAAAAAAAATAAAAAAAACGCCACACATACTTTGATTTTCTATTTTTCCTTGTTTCAGCCTACCCTATACACCCTAACGTTATCCTTTGCACCCATTTGAAGCTGACCCTCTAAGTCGCAATAAGTCTTCTTGAAACAAAATACGAATTCACGAGAGTGAGATGAGTGGAAAAAGGCACGAGTGGTGAGTACATTAGAGTGAGCAAAAGCCATTAAACGAGCGTAAACACGAGTGGTGTGCTATCCAATTTTCTTTGCGAGTGAAACGTGAGATTTTTGTGGTGAGGTATTTAATTTTTGTTTTGTTTTAATCATTTTTTTAGTAATTAAATCATGTCTCAAGAAAAATTCTCTACCGATGAATTTCAATACTTGGTGAACGAGATGGGCCGAATTTTGGAGGAAGAACTAAGCCCATTAAAAAGACGTTTGAACCGAGTGGAGGAAAAGTCCCAACGGAAACAAAATCCACCAAGTCAAGAAACGGAGTCGAGATCATCACGGCAATACGCGTCCAAAGACTACTCACTAATAGCTTCTTATCGGGATTTCTATTCAACGAGGAACTCAAGACGAAGCAAAGCAAGTTTTGAGTTTGAAGCTTTTCAAGGTGATGAACGAGGAATCACAAGTAGTCCTTCATATGCACCGAGGTATTCGTCCGCCAAGAATCAATCTCGAAGAGGTGATCATTTTTTGTATGAAAGTCATTCTAATTATACCCAACGAGAGTCATTTTGTGCTGATTCCTTTGCAACATCTCCATCTTATAATGAAAGAGCAAGGCAAAAAGAAAAAAAGAAATAAGAAGAAAAGAAAGACAAGAAATGTTGATGAGAGAAAATGAGCATATATGGAATGAAATCGAGAGACGAAAAAAAGAAATGAAAGAAAAGGAACAAGAAATCAAAAAAGTAAGAGAAAAAGAAAATGAAGAGAAAGAATTTGAAAAAGAAATTCAGATTGAACAAGAGTGCAAGCGAGAAAGAGAAATCGAAAGAAAAGAAGAAAAGATTGAAAAAGAAAAAGAAATCCAAAAAGAGAGTGAGGTCGAAAATAAAATTGAAAATGAGAGAGGAAATGAAAAGAGAAAAAAAGAAGTTGAGATTAGAAAAGAAACGAGAGAAAAAGAGATAAACGAACCAGAAAAAGTGAGGAGCATTTCAACTAATCCATATGAAACTTGTTCTTGTTCTGTTTCTTCTTTCCAGGTGCCCGAGATATCAAACGATAATTTTCAACTTCACTACCTTTCCGATAAAAGACATTTTC
This sequence comes from Gossypium hirsutum, assembly GCF_007990345.1. Taxonomy (NCBI): domain Eukaryota; kingdom Viridiplantae; phylum Streptophyta; class Magnoliopsida; order Malvales; family Malvaceae; genus Gossypium; species Gossypium hirsutum. The sequence goes on from NC_053448.1 coordinate 19,246,971, forward strand.
ATATGGTCAATATAGGTAAGGTTGAAGATGAAAACATGCCCCAAGAGTTCAAAGGTAAGCGAGGTGAGGAAATGTTAACGATCGAGTCACGACCACCAGGTTTGAAAATTGTTGAAATACTTTTTAGTGACTTAATTTCTAAACGCTCTCCTTATTTTGGTCTGATTAATTGCTACTTCCTGAATGTGGTTGATTTTTGTTCCAATCAACAAACCAAAGATTTAATTTTGCGTGATGACGGTTTTTCACGAAAGGCGATTAAATTTTTCATTTGTAACAATTTTGTGCACCAATTAACGCTTTGTGGAAATCCATGAATTTGTGCAAGTATGAATTGATGAATGTAAAAAGTTTTAACTGTTTGTCCCTGTGTATGCAAAAATCCCATTGGTTTAACGTGTTTGGTTTAATGAAATTTTTGCTACATTTTGGCTTGAATACTCAAAATCAAGTTTTTAAACCCGGAATCTATTTTGGTTCGTTTTATGGGAAAGTCAAGCTTCATCAATTTTGTGTGAACAATTTCTATTGTTTTGATAATTGGGTGTTGAATAAGGAACTGAGGTATGAAAAATTTGATTTCAATTTAAAGTCATTCCTTAATTCATTTTTGTGGTTGTATTTGAAGTTCGTATTTCATTTCGTTAAGGTTAATTTAGCCACAGAGATTCAACTAGACTACATTTCCGAGGAGAGAAGATTTATGATGATCGACAAAGGTAAAAATGATCCTTGCTTTTCCATCCCTCGAGGTAAACAAGGTATGACTTACGAGAACTTTAAAATTTCTCTGCCCTATTCGGTTGGTAATAAACTTTTTGTTGAAGAATTGGTTACTGCAAGGTATTTAAATTGTGATGTGTTTAACTGTTCAACTTTATTTAAAAATGAATCATCTGTTTTGCTTGATGCTGATGATGCGATTTTGGAAAAACCAATCGTTCAATTTCCATTGCAAGGTTTTACTGTGCATTCATCTGTTTGTGATAAAAATTGGTGTTCAATAAGTTGTGGTGAGGAGTTTATTTGCTTATCGATGAACGGATTAAGTTGATTATGTCCACATGTCTCTTGAAAATTTTTGGTAAGATTCTCCTTCATGACAAGTTTGTTGAAAAGATGAAAGATCAATGGCCACTGTTAAGCTTAACTATGCAAGATTTAATCCGATTAAGTGGTAAAATCATAACTTGCAAAAAGCTTTGTTCAATCGATTGTGGGTATGAAATTTGGAAAATACCTTCTTGCAAGGATTATGAATGTTCTACCCAAATGGTACTTGGGCCACATATTTGCTCAAATGAATTCTTGATGATTTGTGATTACTCATATAAAATAATTCCTTCGTTTGATGAGACTTTGTATGGTGAAGATGTAACAAAACAGTTTGGTGGTTTGTTTTATTTGTGTTCGATTCCGTTTGATCGAGGAAAGATGAGTAAGCGGAGCTATGATCGAGTGAACCAACGGCTCGACTTGAGGACAAGTCGTTCAAAAGAAGGGGGAATGATACGACCCTGGCCAAGGACGCCCTTGATTTCAGCTTGAATTCAGCTCCTCAAGCTCCATTTAGCTTGGTTCAGCTCACCGAATTTTATTTTAGCTCACATGAGATTAATTCAGCTCGTTTGAGCTTGGTTTAAATTCAATTCAGCTCATTATTAGCTCTTTAGCTAAATTAATTTTATTTGCTGGAATAAATTAATTATTTAAGTTAATTAGTTAATTTAGTTACAGCTCTTAATTACTTGTCAGCTTATTACATGTTATAATTATGTTGTGTTAGCCGAATTTAATTAGGTGGCTGGATTATATTTAATTTATCTTAATACCATTTAGTTCAGCCAAATATACATTTGCACTTAATTTAGTTCATGTTTTTCTTGTAGGATGGCTGAATGCATGAAGGAGCATTAAAGTCCAAGTGCATGAATGGTTCAAATACAACGTATGGGAGTATACATGAATGGCTTAATACATTAATGGTTGGATTCATGGATATGACTCATTTTATGATAATTCAAGGTGTTTATTCAGCCAAGAAGAGCAACTAAATTCATTCTCCAAAAGCTGGCCGATGCACTTCCCAAAACAGCACCTATGCGTTCACATTTGGAGTTCACACCAAGGACCATTTGGCTGATCATTGTTCACACTTCCAAAGACTTTTCCAACTCCTTTTTCACACCTTCAAGGCTGTTCACGTTCACCTTTAATGCTGGTATCTTTTCAGCCAAGAATTACATTTTAATGAGCTCATTTAAGCTCAATTGACTGAACCTAGCTGCTGCCATTTCTCCAAGTGCATTTGCTCTTCTAGAAATCGTCCCTTGAGCTTCGAATTCAGCTGAATTTAGCTCCAGCAATTTAGTTTTTATTTCCAAAATTTTCTAGCATTTTCTAGCCTATTTAATTACTTAGACATTATGATACGAGTCATAAAGGCCCAATCCAAGTTCAAGAACGTGATGGGCTCAAATTGCCACAAGGCCCAATAACAAGATCAAAGGCCCGACAAATGCGGTCCAAACTAAATGGGACCATTCAAGAGCTTGTTAGCAAGGCCTTAGATGCATACACGAGAGAACAAGAAAATCAAGATTCACTTTCTTGTTTTCAAGAAACCGAATCTTGGCCCAATTTTGCTGTTCGAAGAGATTTCAAGAATCAAGAAAATCAAGATTTCAAATCTTGGAAATCTTGGTCCAAGAAACCAAATCTTGCAGCCAAAACGCATTGGATCTCCATTACGAGCGTCAACGACCCAATTTTGGTAGGAGATGGATCACGAGCCCAAATTCTTAAAGGCGAGGCCCAATAACCAAAATTTAGCCCAATCAAGAAATTTCTTCATACTTAGTTGAAAATCAGGCCAAAATGTCAAAGGGCCCAATTTGTAAACATCTTACTTGTTTAATTTAATTTTTTAATCTTTAGGAGCATTACATGTAAAATTCGGCCCAAAACAGCCCATATAAGTGCATGGCCGAATTTACCTTGTTATTTTATTAATTAGGTTTAATTTTTATTAGTTACTTCTGAGATTAGGATTTGTTGGAGGCCTATATAAGCATTGGCCAGCCACCCTTTGTAAACACATATTATTATTATTTTTCTATCAAATTTTAGATTTGTTGAGTGCAGAATTTTCTTTGGGGTTTTCTCCAAGAATTCTCTCTTGAGTTTTCTTTAGAAGTTGTTTTAACAATCTTTGGATTGTGGGAGCCATCTTCAACCTTCTTCTTGCCACCGATATTCGTTGGAGGGGAGATTAGAGCCGTTTGAAGAGATTTGTGAAATCTTTCAGGATTTCAAGGATCTTTAGGACTTCAATTTACTTTCTTGCTGTTCATTCTTTTCTTTTAAATTCTGTTTATGCCGATTCTTTTGATCTAACTTGTTTATTCTTCTTGTGAATTTCCAGCCATCTTTATTACTCAAAAGATCGATTGGTACTCATTCTTGGTAGCCAAATTCGACTAAACTTATCTTTTCCAATTAATCTTGTCGAATTCTTCTTGTCAAAACTGACTGTTTTAGGTTGCTGGAATTTTGGGAAAAATCAAGTTGCTGGAATTTGGGGCTTTATTCATCGGTTTAGTTCTTGGACAGATCCGGCTTGTTGAAAATCAATCTTGGAGATCGATTTCGTGTTTTTGCATTCCGAAAACATCTATTCATAAGATCTTTGATTCTTGGCTGTTCTTGATTGTTTTGGGGATCTTAATTTCCAGATCTGATTTGTTTTTAATCTTATTCTTTGTTTTGATTTCAGATCTGTTCAATTAGAGCTTTTGTAGGAGTTTCTCGTGACTTGGCAACTCGATCTTGGTCCGCGCACAACCCCATATTATTTGGTATCAGATTTTGGGCGTTTTGGGTGTTCTTGGTTGATTTCTAAACTGATCTCAATTTTTTAAAGCAAAAATAGCAGTTTTACCCAGAAAAATTGTTCGAAAAAATTCATTTAAGAGGGTAAACGTTGTCCAATTGATCTGAAATTTTACATACATATTTTTGGCACTGTTATTGAATATAAAAAATTATTCCCGCAAAAAAATCAGTCAAAAAGTCAAAAAATTGAAAAAAGACAAAATCCAATAAAATTTAAAAAATATTCAGCGGGTTGAGTTTGGTGCCCAAACTTTCCAGATAAAAATTAAATATATAAGGACATTCCAGATTTAATTTCGTGATTTTTGGAGATTGGGAACACCTCAAACGAAGTTGTCAAGTTACTCCGCAGTTTTTTCGGGTTTTTTGGTTTTAGCAATTTTTATTGATTCTTAGCTGTAGGTTTTCATTTGTTTGCTTTTTATTCTTCTGTTACGTTATCTAACACCTTCTTGTTTCTTTTGTTAGTAGGATTTACACGTGTGCACAACTTCTTCCTCGGTGCAACACGAATCAATTGGTGTCTCGTCAGTTTTTGGCATCCTAGTGCAAATTAGGATTCTTTGGTAGTTTGGTTCATACTCTCTAATTGGTTGATATAAACTTTGATAAAGAACTCACAAGATTGAATTCTACCTCATTGAGAATTTGAATTTTCTTTTTGAGTGACTAACGGTGAGGTTTGCTAACTTTTATTTTTGAGTGTTGAGTGTTTATTTTTGCAGTTTTTTTGGAAGATGTCTAAAGATGACCATAATGATACACTTATGGAAGTCCAACAACAGTTAGAAGGACACGCTGCTGCAATCACACAAATAAATGCTACCCTTCAAGCATTGAATACTACTTTGAATGAGGTACGAATGAATCAAGAACTTCAATATCGAGATCCAATCAGGGAAGATAGGAATAACCAGCCCCATAGGCGCGGCCCTCGACGTGTCCCTAGAATGGATGATGATTTTCATGATCGTGGACAACCTTCTTTGGCAAAACCGAAATTCACAATTCCCCAATTTCGTGGTAAGAATGATCCTGACGCTTATTGTGAATGGGAATCTAAGATTCAACTCATGTTTCGGTATTATAAATGTCCGGATGATGAAAAGGTAGCGTTAGCAACACTGGAATTTTTTGATTATGCATTAAGTTGGTGGACTCAACTTGGGGTAAACCGCCATCGGAATTATGAAGGTGAGATTTCGACATGGGATGAGTTGAAACAGATTATGCGTAAAAGGTTTATTCCACCTCACTACTATAGAGAAATTAAAACAAAGTTGAGAAGACTTATCCAAGGTAGTAGGACGGTGAATGAATATTTTAAAGAGATGGAGATGCTCATTCAGAGAGCTAATGTGGAGGAAGATGAAGAAACAACTATGGTTCGATTCATTGATGGTTTGAACAGGCCGATAGCTAATACATTGAGGCTACAAACTTACATTGATTTGGAAGAAGCAGTTCACAAAGCCATTGAGATCGAGCAACAATTAAAGGAACAAAGGTTTAGGTCCTTCTCTACTTCACAATATTATCGAGGTAACAATTCCAATTCTGATTTTAAGAGTTCAAAACCACCTTTTGTTACTAACAAGTCTTCTTTGAGTAATGGAAGTAAACAATCAGATTGGAAAAAAGGGGCTCCTGCTAAAACGCAAACACCTTCTAAGCAGCCCAATTTAGGTGATTCGAGTGCGAAGAGGACTCGTGAGATTGAATGCTTTAAGTGCAAAGGGCGTGGTCATTATAGTAGAGAATGCCCTAACACGAGATTACTTCTTCTAAAAGATAACGGTGAGTACACTTCCGACTCTGATAATACAGATCCAGATATGCCAGAACTTGTGGATGACAGTGATAATGGCGACGAGTTGGTCGAACCACCAAAGGAAGGGGACTTTGCTAATTTTCAATGCCTTGTAGTTCGTCGAACCCTTAACATTCAGATGAAAGATGATGATAGCCAAAGGGCCAATATTTTCCATTCTTGGTGTTTTATTAAAGGTAACTTATGTCCAATCATTATTGATAGTGGTAGTTGCTCAAATGTGGTGAGTAGCTATTTGGTTGATTCTTTAAAGTTGCCTTGCACCAAACACCCTAAGCCATATCACCTTCAGTGGCTTAATGAATGTTCCGAAGTTAAAGTTACGAAATAGTCCTTGGTCACTTTTAAACTCGGCAATTATGAGGATGAAGTATGGTGTGATGTAGTCCCAATGCATGCGGCACACTTGCTCCTTGGACGACCTTGGCAATTTGATCGTGATGTTACACACCAAGGTAAACTTAATCGATACTCCCTTGTATTTAAAGGTAAGAAATTCACTTTTGCTCCTTTAAATCCTACTGATGTATATAAAGATCAATTGAGGATGATAAAATTTGTGAGGGGGTAAGGAAGAAAGAGCAAGTTCAAAAGACAGAGAGAAAAGAGGCTAATAGTAGTGGAAAAAGTCAAAATTTAAAAAGCCCAAAGGTGAGTGAACCCTCTAGTGGTAAAATGAGCAAAAAAAATCTTTTGGCAACAAAAAAGATGTGAAGAGAGCCCTACTTAATAAACAGCCTTGTATCCTTGTGAGGTTTAGGCAAAATTATTTATCTTTATCTAACATTAACGAAAATCTGCCTAGTATGTTTCAATCTCTTTTGCAGGATTATGAGGATGTTTTTAGTGAGGCCCCTAAAGGTTTACCACCTTTACGAGGGATAGAACATCAAATTGACTTAGTACCTGGAGCTTCAATCCCAAATCGACCAGCCTATAGATGCAATCCCGAGGAGACAAAGGAATTGCAAAGGCAAGTGGAGGAATTACTAGACAAAGGGTACATTCGTGAGAGCCTAAGTCCTTGTGCTGTTCCTGTCTTATTGGTGCCAAAGAAAGATGGTACGTTTCGTATGTGTGTTGATTGTCGCCCAATCAACAAGATAACGGTAAAGTATCGACACCCAATCCCTAGACTTGATGATATGCTTGATGAATTACATGGTTCAATAATATTTACAAAAATTGATTTAAAAAGCGGTTATCATCAAATTCGAATGAGGGAAGGGGATGAATGGAAAACAGCTTTTAAAATAAAATTTGGATTGTATGAATCGTTAGTTATGCCTTTCGGCCTTACTAATGCACCTAGTACATTTATGAGATTAATGAATCATGTTTTGAGGCTACATTTTGGTAAATTTGTAGTAGTTTACTTTGATGATATTTTAATTTACTCAAAGTCATTAGATGATCATGTTTTCCATGTTCGAACCGTTTTGGATATTCTATGAACTGAAATATTATTTGCCAACCTTGATAAATGCACATTCTGTTGTGATAAACTAATATTCTTAGGTTTCATAGTTAGTGCTCAAGGTATTCATGTCGACGAGGACAAAGTTAAGGCAATTAAGGAGTGGCCGACTCTTAAATCGGTAACTGAGGTGAGATCTTTCCATGGTTTAGCCAGTTTTTATAGACGATTTGTGAAAGATTTCTCTACTATTGCTGCCCCATTGACTGAAGTTATAAAGAAATCAGTGGGTTTCAAATGGGGTGAAACCCAAGAAAAAGCTTTTCAAACTCTAAAAGCTAAGTTATGTTCTGCTCCTTTGCTTAAATTACCTGATTTTGCTAAAGCTTTTGAACTTGAGTGTGATGCTTCAGGAATTGGAATCGGCGCTGTTTTAATGCAAGATAAGCAACCTATTGCTTATTTTAGTGAGAAATTGAATGGTGCACAGTTAAATTACTCTAATTATGACAAAGAACTATTGGCATTAGTTCGTGCACTTCAAGTATGGCAACATTATTTGCTGCCTAATGAGTTTGTCATACATACAGATCATGAGTCTCTTAAATGGTTAAAGGGACAAGGTAAGTTGAGTAAAAGACATGCCCGATGGGTAGAATTCATTGAAACATTCCCTTATATGATTCAATATAAAACAGGTAAAGATAATGTAGTTGCAGATGCTTTGTCTAGACGATATACTTTAATAACTACATTGAATGCTAAAGTCTTAGGGTTTGAACATATTAAAGAGTTATATGATGATGATACTGATTTCAGCCATATCTATAAGAATTGTGGACATACTGCTTTTGAAAAATTTTATCTTGTAGATGGCTTGCTTTTTCGTTTAAACAGGTTATGCATACCAAAGTGTTCCATGAGAGAATTGTTGATTCATGAAGCCCATAGTGGGGGATTAATGGGACATTTTGGAGTGGCCAAAACACTAGACATATTGCAAGAACACTTCCATTGGCCACATATGAAGAAGGATGTGGAAAAGGTATGTTCCAAGTGCATTACATGCAAACAAGCAAAATCTAAGGTAATGCCTCATGGCCTTTACACTCCTCTACCGATTCCTACTTCACCTTGGGTAGATTTATCCATGGATTTTATTTTAGGTTTGCCTCGAACAAAAAAAGGAAGAGATAGTATATTTGTTATTGTTGACAGGTTTTCAAAGATGTCACATTTTATTCCTTGTCACAAAACAGATGATGCTACACATGTGGCAGACTTATTCTTTAAAGAAGTGGTAAGACTTCATGGCATCCCTAAAACAATTGTTTCTGATAGAGATGTCAAATTCCTTAGCCACTTTTGGAAGGTATTGTGGGGTAAGCTTGGTACTAAATTGCTTTATTCTACTACATGTCACCCCCAAACTGATGGTCAAACTGAAGTAGTTAATCGAATCTTAGGGACTCTATTACGAGCTGTTGTGGGAAAGAACATTAGAAATTGGGAAGAATGCCTACCATTCGTTGAATTTGCATATAATAGATCTATTCATTCTACAACTGGTTATTCCCCATTTGAACTTGTTTATGGTTTTAACCCACTAACAGTACTTGATCTTGCGCCATTACCTCTTGAACACGTTATGAATTTAGATGGCGAACAGAAAGCTGAGTTGGTGAAATCCTTACATGAGAAGGCTAGACAGCGAATAGCCAAAACAAATGACGCCAACACCAACAAAGCAAACAAGGGGCGCAAACGGGTTGTACTAGAACCCGGAGATTGGGTTTGGGTCCATTTGAGGAAAGAACAATTTCCTACAAAAAGGAAGACTAAGTTGGACCCAAGGGGCGATGGGCCTTTCCAAGTACTCGAGCGGATCAACGATAATGCCTATAAAATTGATCTACCTGGTGAGTACAATGTAAGTTCTACTTTTAATGTGGCTGACTTGTCCCCATTTGATTTTTCAGATTCGAGGATGAATCTTTTTGTGGAAAGGGGGAATGATACGAGTCATAAAGGCCCAATCCAAGTTCAAGAACGTGATGGGCTCAAATTGCCACAAGGCCCAATAACAAGATCAAAGGCCCAACAAATGCGGTCCAAACTAAATGGGACCATTCAAGAGCTTGTTAGCAAGGCCTTAGATGCATACACGAGAGAACAAGAAAATCAAGATTCACTTTCTTGTTTTCAAGAAACCGAATCTTGGCCCAATTTTGCTGTTCGAAGAGATTTCAAGAATCAAGAAAATCAAGATTTCAAATCTTGGAAATCTTGGTCCAAGAAACCAAATCTTGCAGCCAAAACGCATTGGATCTCCATTACGAGCGTCAACGACCCAATTTTGGTAGGAGATGGATCACGAGCCCAAATTCTTGAAGGCGAGGCCCAATAACCAAAATTTAGCCCAATCAAGAAATTTCTTCATACTTAGTTGAAAATCAGGCCAAAATGTCAAAGGGCCCAATTTGTAAACATCTTACTTGTTTAATTTAATTTTTTAATCTTTAGGAGCATTACATGTAAAATTCGGCCCAAAACAGCCCATATAAGTGCATGGCCGAATTTACCTTGTTATTTTATTAATTAGGTTTAATTTTTATTAGTTACTTATGAGATTAGGATTTGTTGGAGGCCTATATAAGCATTGGCCAGCCACCCTTTGTAAACACATCTTATTATTATTTTTGATACGACCCGCCCCCGGGAACGGCTATTGTTTCAGCCTACAAGCGAGGCTCGTCGTGTTTGCAAGCTGGACGTAGCTCAATCTTATTTTGCGGAGCTTCATTTAGCTCGTTTCCAGCTCCTTTCAAGCTCAATGAGCTCGAATCAGCTCAATTTCAGCTCAAATACTTACGATTCAGCTCAATATCAATTGGACATTAATTTAGTAGCTGAATAATTATTTTGAGTCAATTTAATTAGTTTATTACAGCTCAATTAATTTTAGTTGTTTGCATAATTTAAAATCTGGAGAAATTTAATTTTGCATCTTAATTGAGTTATTTTTACATGTCATTAGTTTGTCTTAATTTTTACAGCTTATTAATATGTTTTATGCATTTTTAATGAGTCAAATTTTATTACATGTTTTAATGTGTTTTGTCCAAACTAAATTATATGTGCAGATTTTTAGTGCCGAATTAATGTGTTTAACTTGTTAAAGTTTTATTTTAATTATGTTCAGCCAATATTACATCAATTTGAGCTTATTCATGTTTTATTTAGGTTGGCCGAATGTGGATGGAGCATTTAAGCTTGGTGCATGCACAATAGATTCAATGAACCTGGAGATACATGCATCAAATTGGTGAGCTGAATTTGGCATTCCTAGGTGACTATTCAGTCAAGAGAGCTAATGTTTCCAACTCCAAAGCTGTCAATTAATCCTTTCACATTTGCTGGATGCATATTGGCTTTTCGGTTCCATGTGTTCACACTCCATGACTCTTCAATGTTGAGCTTTCACACTTGAATTGGCTGCTCATTACCTTCTTAATTGCTGGTCACTTTTCAGCCAAAAGTTGCAACATAAATGAGCTAATTTATGCCCATTGGCCGAACCTAGCTATCCATGCATCATCCAAGTTTTTCCAAGTCCAATGCTTCATCTAGAAGGTGTCTAATGGAGCTCCATGTTCAGCCGAATCTAGCTAGTTCATTTAAGTGATTCATTTGCTTAATTTTTAAGGAATGTAAGTGACCATTCGGCTAGCTTAGGTGTTGATATGACCCTGGTCAAGGATGCCCTTGATTTCAGCTTGAATTCAGCTCCTCAAGCTCCATTTAGCTTGGTTCAGCTCACCGAATTTTATTTTAGCTCACATGAGCTTAATTCAGCTCGTTTGAGCTTGGTTTAAATTCAATTCAGCTCATTATTAGCTCTTTAGCTAAATTAACTTTATTTGCTGGAGTTTTAGACCATTTAAATAAGCATGTAAATAAGTTTCATTACAGCTTTTAAATATGTCTTAATTTATTACAAGTGTTTAATATGTCTTGATTTGGCTGAATTAAAGGTGTCTAGATGTCATTTAATTTGTCTAAATTATTACATGTTTTAAATTTGTCCAGCCGAATTTATGTGTTATGATTTGTTAATATTTAAGTTGTCTCAATGTTATTTAGGATGTTCACATTATACTTTAATTTAGTTCAGCTGAATTTGCTTGAAATTAATTAAGTTCATGTGTGTTTTTAGGTACAGCCGAATGTGGAGATTCATTCAAGCTAGGTGCACGAACGTCTACTTACAATGCATGATGTGGGAACACAATTAAAGATGATTCATGAATGGGCTGGTTCAATGAACGTAAGGATGATGCATGAATGATTTAATACAATGAATGGAAGAATGCATGAATATTCACTTACATGCATCGGTTGCTGTCCATTGATCTCCTAAGTACCTATTCGGCCAAAAGGCATCTCTTGGAGTGTCCATTCACACCTTGGCCAAACCTAGACATGTCCATTGCTCTCCCATACATCACCAAGCCTTCAAGTTCATTTCCTTAGCCATGAAGCTGCCCATTGAAGTACCATTCGGCCGAACATGGACAAGGGCACCATTGGTCATTTTTCTAGAAGGTTCATGTCTTAATTTAGGTTCATTACTTAATCATTAAGTTCATGAATGGACTATTCGGTTAGCATAAGAAACTAGTATAAATAGTTTGTTGATTTCATTTGTAAAGGACTTTTGACTTTTGACTTTTGATCATTTGAATGAACTTTGTTCAAAGAGTGAGTTTTCTCCTCTCTAAATTCGTACGAGTTTCGATCTGACTTATCTAGCGTGCTAGTGGCGTCTATCGTTCTCTTTTGAACTTATCACCATCTTGGTGTGGCGTTCATCCACCTTTTTATACCTTTGGTTCCTACCTCTCTATAGGTAACGAGTCAAGGTCCATCTTCGACTTCCATTAAACCCACCTTAAGCAATATAAGTCCCGGGGCAATACTTTACATAGTATTGAATCGTTCTTAATACTTAAGTTCATTTTTTTCATTTCCATCCTATTTATTAAATATAAACTTTATTTCTTTTTTTTATTAAACCGAACCTACAAAATATCCGAATTTAGCCTATCTTTTGAACCCTTTTAAAAGTCTTCCGCTTAAACTGAAAACAATCTTCATCTTAAAACAATTTCGAACGAACTTCTCGTCGACGATCGGGCAATCAAGTGAATCGACTCAATCAACCGAGCCGGATCACATCATTTGGTATCAGTTATAAATAGCTGAAATTTTACTTTGTAAAGGACTTTTGACATTTTTAAGTAACGAATTGCTGCCAAATTTGTGAGGTATTTTCTCTCAAATTTCGTTCGGGACCCGTAAGACTTATCTAGCTTCTAGTGGCGTCTTTCCGAGTCTTTCTTTCGAACTTATCACTCCCTAAACCCGAGTGTGGCGTTCACCTTTGATACCTTTGGTTCATACTTTACTAAGTATCGGATCAAGGTCCTTATCAACCATTTCCAACTCAATTTGGTCCTATAAGTTTCGGGTCGACACTTTTCTTTAGTGTTGGTTCACTCTTGACCTTTTTGAACCATTACCATTTCGTACCAAATCCCTTACCATTTCGTACCAATTTCCAAATACCAAAACGTACCAAAACCAAATACCATTTCTTAATTAATCCTAAACCGAACTCGACCATTCTAGTTATACCATTTCGACTTAAACCAAATCCATATCCAACTTTGCACGGACTTACTTTACTTCTTTGAACTCAAATATGTTCTATCTTCTTCTGGTCTAATATACTTCTTCGTTTACGATCGAGAACTAAACGACTCGAGTTCAACTACTAAACCGAGGTCGTATCATTTCGTATCAGAGCTGGTAAAAACGAGAAGTACGAGCACTCGAAGTCAATTTGAAATAGGTACGTAAAAAAAAAGAGTTCGAAAAAAAAATTGCGTACGGTTTAGGTGCGGACGAAAAGAACGTGAAAGATCCGTAAAAAAAAAGTGTTTCGAGTTTGTAAGTTTGGCATTCTCTTCTATTCATCTTCTAAGCCACACTTAGCCTAAAGCCTTTCTTGTTTCTTTTAGCCTACCCATAACCTAACATCAATCCCTTGTAAAGCCATTTGAAGCCGACCCACTGAACTAAGACTAAGTCACTACGAGTCGCTTACGAAATCACGAGAGGAAAGTGAGTGGTAAAAGGCACGAGAGTTACATCAAGTTAAAAGCCGAAATTGAGTGAAACACGAGTGGAGTGTTTATTCTTTCTGTGAGAGATTTTGTGAGGTTTGCTGTGAGGTTTTATTTACATGTCTCAAAGTCCTGAACGAAATATGGCGGAAGGAGGTGGAAGGCAACCAATCCGAAACATTACGCCTGGAGGAGGTGGAGTGCCGGATTTGACTCAACAAGCCTTGTTACGAGAAATCCAACGCATGATCCGAGGTGAGTTAGAATCTATTAACGAACGGTTGGATCGAGTTGAATTGGGAAATCAACGAGAGCGTACACCCCAAGGGCCGCAAAGAGGTCGAGACCAATTGGAAATCAATCAAGACGACCTATATGATCCGAATGAAGTCGAAAGTGATACAGCCACGCTTCAAGTCCAACCTAGCTCGAGCAAGGAGCCTTTGGAGCTGCCTCAAGGTCCAATCACCCGATCACGAGCTAAACAATTCAAGGAGGCTATTTCGGCCTTAGTAGATCAAGTTTGGGGCGAGACTTTAGTTGGACGCATTGACAAAGCTTGGACAAACTCGATGAGCCTTCCTTGCACTTTAATACGAGCTGAATTAACTTCCATTTCAGCTCAATAAGCTCGACTTAGCTCAACTTCAGCTCAAACATTTTCAATTCAGCTCAATATCAACTAGACATTAATTTAATAGCTAAATATTTATTTAAGTCGATTCAATTAGTTTATTACAGCTTATTAATATGTTTGTTGCATGTTTTTAATATGTCAAGTTTTATTACATGATTTAAAATTGCTTTAAAGCTGCCGAATTTAATGAGCTGATTTTAGTGTCATTGTTGACCGAATTAATGTGTCTTGTTTTTATTCTTAATTTAGTTCAGCTAAATACCACATTAATCTTAGTTCTTCCTATTTTTGTAGGTTGGCCGAATGTGGGAGTTCATTTAGCAAGGTGAGCCGAATGTGGAGATTCATTTAGCTTGGTGCATGCACAATAGATTCAATGAACCTGGAGATACATGCATCAAATTGGTGAGCTGAATTTGGCATTCCTAGGTGACTATTCAGTCAAGAGAGCTAATGTTTCCAACTCCAAAGCTGTCAATTAATCCTTTCACATTTGCTGGATGCATCTTGGCTTTTCGGTTCCATGTGTTCACACTCCATGACTCTTCAATGTTGAGCTTTCACACTTAAATTGGCTGCTCATTACCCTCTTAATTGCTGGTCACTTTTCAGCCAAAAGTTGCAACATAAATGAGCTAATTTATGCCCATTGGCCGAACCTAGCTATCCATGCATCATCCAAAATTTCCAAGTCCAATGCTTCATCTAGAAGGTGTCTAATGGAGCTCCATGTTCAGCCGAATCTAGCTAGTTCATTTAAGTGATTCATTTGCTTAATTTTTAAGGAATGTAAGTAACCATTCGGCTAGCTTAGGTGTTGCTTATAAATAGCTGAAATTTTACTTTGTAAAGGACTTTTTGACATTTTAATTAGCGAATTGCTGCCAAATTTGCGAGGCATTTTCTCTCAAATTTTGTTCGAGACCCATAAGACTTATCTAAGCTTTTAGTGGCGTCTTTTCGAGTCTTTTCTGAACTTATCACTCCTAAAACCCGAGTGTGGCGTTCACCTTTGATACCTTTGGTTCATACTTTACTAAGTATCGGGTCAAGGTCCTTATCAACCATTTCCAACTCAATTTGGTCCTATAAGTTTCGGGTCGACACTTTTCTTTAGTGTTGGTTCACTCTTGACCTTTTTGAACCATTACCATTTCGTACCAAATTCTTTACCATTTAGTACCAATTCCGAAATACCAAAACGTACCAAAACCAAATACCATTTTCTAATTAATCTTAAACCGAACTCGACCATTCTAGTCATACCATTTCGACTTAAACCAAATCTATATCCAACTTTGCACGGACTTACTTTACTTCTTGAAACTCAATTATATTCTATCTTCTTCTCGTCTATTCTACTTTTTCGTTTACGATCGGGAACTAAACGACTCGGGTTCAAATACTAAACCGAGGTCGTATCATTTGGTATCAGAGCTGGTAAAAACGAGAAGTACGACCACTCGAAGTCAATCTGAAATAGGTACGTAAAAAAAAGTGTTCGAAAAAAAAATTAAAAAAAAAATTGAATACGGTTTAGGTGCGGACGAAAAGAACGTGAAATATCCGTAAAAAAAATTGCATACGGAGACACTTCAATAGAAATTTTTCCAAAATCTCATTTTACACCCTTTTATATCCCCCGTAGTGAAATTTCACGCAATTAAAAAAAAATCGATATAAAAAAAAGTGTTTCGAGTTTGTAAGTTTGGCATTTTCTTCCATTCATCTTCTAAGCCACACTTAGCCTAAAGCCTTTCTTGTTTCTTTTAGCCTACCCGTAACCTAACATCAATCCCTTGTAAAGCCATTTGAAGCCGACCCACTGAACTAAGACTAAGTCACTACGAGTCGCTTACGAAATCACGAGTGGAAAGTGAGTGGTAAAAGGCACGAGAGGTACATCAAGTTAAAAGCCGAAATTGAGTGAAACACGAGTGGAGTGTTTATTCTTGCTGTGAGAGATTTTGTGAGGATTGTGCTGTGAGGTTTTTATTTACATGTCTCAAAGTCCTGAACGAAATATGGCGGAAGGAGGTGGAAGGCAACCAATCCGAAACATTGCGCCGGGAGGAGGTGGAGTGCCGGATTTGGCTCAACAAGCCTTGTTACGAGAAATCCAACGCATGATCCGAGGTGAGTTAGAATCTATTAACGAACGGTTGGATCGAGTTGAATTGGGAAATCAACGAGAGCGTACACCCCAAGGGCCGCAAAGAGGGCGAGACCAATTGGAAATCAATCAAGACGACCTATATGATCCGAATGAAGTCGAAAGTGATCAAGGATCAAACGTAAGTGAAGGCCGAAGAGGTCAAAGGAACCGAGGTAATCGGAATCAAAGACGTATGGATGACGACTTAAGGAACATTAAACTATCCATTCCATCCTTTCAAGGAAAGTCTGATCCGGAAGCTTACTTGGAGTGGGAAAAGAAGATTGAATTGGTCTTCGATTGTCACAACTATTCCGAGATCAAAAAGGTGAAGTTGGCGGCCATAGAATTCTCCGATTATGCTATGATATGGTGGGATCAACTCACTACGAGCCGAAGAAGGAATGGGGAACGACCAATATCCACTTGGGCCGAGATGAAGGCCGTGATGCGACGTTGTTTCATTCCCTCCTACTATCATCGGGAACTCTATCAAAAGCTTCAAAATCTCACTCAAGGTTCAAAGAGTGTTGAGGATTATTTCAAAGAGATGGAGATCGCAATGATCCGAGCCGATGTCCAAGAAGATCGTGAAGCAACAATGGCACGATTCCTTGCTGGTCTCAACCGAGATATCGCTAACATTGTGGAACTCCAACATTATGTTGAGATAGTGGACATGGTACACATGGCCATTAAGGTGGAGAAGCAACTCAAGCGAAAGAGTACCACTCGAAGTTTTCCTACCCCAAGCACAACTACATGGGGGCAAAGTTCGAGTAAAACTAATCCACCAATCCGTGCCAAAGAGCCAATGGTGCCTACCAAAGCAAACAAACCTATGGGCGATACGAGCAAAGGTAAGGCAACCGATTCATTTGCTAATCGTTCAAGAGATATTAAGTGTTTTAAGTGCCTGGGAAGGGGCCATATTGCGAGTCAATGTCCCAACCGCAATGTCATGGTGGTTCGAGCAAATGGAGAAATCGAATCGGAGGAGGAAGATCTTGAAGACGAGCCCAAAATCGTTTCTGAAAGCGATGAAGAAGTTGAACACGCTCTTGATGGAGAACTCCTCGTTGTTAAAAGAAGTCTAAGCATCCAAAGCATCGACGATGAACAACAACGAGAGAACATCTTCCATACTCGTTGTCAAGTACAAGGAAAGCTATGTAGTGTCATCATCGATGGAGGAAGTTGTACGAACGTCGCGAGCACTCTCATGGTGGAAAAATTAAATCTACCAACCACCAAGCATCCAACTCCGTACAAACTTCAATGGCTCAACGATGGAGGAGAGTTAAAGGTGACAAAGCAAGTTCTAGTCTCCTTTTCCATTGGAAAATATTCCGATGAAGTGCTTTGCGTTGTTGTTCCGATGCACGCGGGTCACTTGTTATTGGGCCGTCCATGGCAATTCGATCATCGAGTTATGCACGATGGTTACTCAAATCGATATTCTTTCAAGCATCTGGGGAGAAATGTAACCTTAGCACCATTGACGCCAAAGCAAGTTTATGAGGATCAACTTAAGTTGAAAAATTCTGTAGATCAAATGAGAGAAAAAGAAAAGAGCGAAAATACAAAAGAAAAGAAAAATGATAAAAAAAAAGAAAATTCAAAAAAGAGAATGAAAAGAGAGCGATAAAAGAAAAAGAAGAAAAAGAAAAAGTGAGTGAAAAATTAAATGTCTTTGCAAAAGCAAGTAATGTTCGAAAAGCGTTTTTGGCAAAACAATCGATCCTTGTACTTATGTATAAGGAAAATTTGTTTAATACTAACGACTTATCCGGAGATCCCCCTTCTTCTGTTTTGTCTCTCTTGCAGGATTTCAAAGACGTTTTTTCGGATGAAGTGCCAAGTGGTTTGCCACCACTTCGTGGGATTGAGCACCAAATCGATTTAATGCCCGGAGCTGTTATTCCTAATCGGCCAGCATACCGAACCAATCCCGAAGAAACCAAAGAGCTTCAACGTCAAGTCAACGAACTCATGGAAAAGGGCTATATTCGAGAGGGCCTTAGCCCATGCGCTGTACCGGTTTTGTTGGTACCGAAGAAGGACGGAACATGGCGCATGTGCGTCGATTGCCGTGCCGTAAATAAAATCACCATCAAGTATAGGCATCCCATACCGCGTTTAGATGATATGCTCGATGAGTTAAGTGGTGCCAAGTTATTCTCAAAAATTGATCTCAAAAGCGGATACCATCAGATTCGAATGCGCGAAGGTGACGAGTGGAAAACCGCTTTTAAAACGAAACATGGTTTGTATGAATGGTTGGTAATGCCATTCGGCTTAACCAACGCCCCTAGCACTTTTATGAGACTTATGAACTATGTTTTACGAAATTTCATTGGTAAGTTTTGCGTTGTGTATTTTGATGATATCCTCATTTATAGCAAATCGATGGATGAGCATGTAATTCATTTGCGAGCTGTTTTGGAAGTTCTTAGAAAAGAGACTTTGTATGCTAATCTTAAAAAGTGTACATTTTGTTCTGACAAAGTTATCTTTTTAGGTTTCATGGTTAGCTCGGAGGGCCTCGAAGTAGATAGCGAAAAGATTAAGGCGATTCAAGAATGGCCGAGACCGACGAGCATAAGCCAAGTGCGAAGCTTCCATGGCCTAGCAAGTTTCTATAGGCGATTTGTACCCAACTTTAGCACGTTGGCTGCACCGTTGACAAGCACTATCAAGAAGAATTCGACTTTTCATTGGGGCGAAGAGCAAGAAAATTCTTTTAATATTATTAAAGATTGTCTTACTAAAGCTCCGTTGTTAGCACTGCCTGATTTTTCTAAAACATTTGAAATTGAGTGTGATGCCTCAGGTGTTGGAATAGGTGCCGTGTTAACTCAAGACGGGAGGCCGATCGCTTACTTTAGTGAAAAGTTGAATGGTGTCGTGCTAAACTACCCCGTTTATGACAAGGAGATGTATGCACTTATCCGCGCTCTTGAGACTTGGCAACACTATTTGTGGCCGAAGGAGTTCGTGATCCATTCGGATCATGAAGCGTTAAAGCACATTAAAGGACAACACAAATTAAACAAACGCCATGCTAAGTGGGTACAGTATTTGGAGTCATTTCCCTATGTCATTAAGTATAAAAAGGGTAAGGAAAATATCGTAGCTGATGCTCTTTCAAGAAGGTATACCCTTTTGTCGTACTTGGACTCTAAACTGCTTGGTTTTGCATTGTTAAAAGACTTATATCCTGCTGATGATGATTTTGGAGAAATATTTGTTGCTTGTGAAAGTGTTACTATTGATAAGTTTTATAGGAGCGACGGATTCCTTTTTAGAGAAGGAAAATTATGTGTGCCGCGGAGTTCCATACGAGACCTATTAGTACATGAGGCGCATGGCGGAGGCCTTATGGGCCATTTTGGCTTTGGGAAAACCTTAGCAACCCTCCAAGAACATTTTTATTGGCCGAAAATGAAAAGGGACGTTGAACGAGTGTGTGCACGATGTGTGACGTGCAAGAAGGCCAAATCCAAGATTAAGCCGCATGGGTTGTATACGCCGCTCCCTATACCCGACGCACCTTGGGAGGACATTTCCATGGATTTTGTCCTTGGATTGCCTAGGACTAAGACGTGGAAGGACTCTATTTTTGTTGTTGTTGATCGCTTTTCCAAAATGTCTCATTTTATTCCTTGTTCAAAAACTGATGATGCCATTCACATTGCTAATCTTTTCTTTAAGGAAATTGTTCGTTTACATGGCATCCCGAGGACGATTGTTTCTGATCGAGATGCGAAGTTTTTGAGCCATTTTTGGAGATCGCTTTGGGGAAAGCTTGGAACTAAGTTGTTGTTTTCAACCACTTGCCACCCCCAAACAGATGGACAAACAGAAGTGGTCAACCGGGTGCTATCAACTTTGTTACGAGCCATCATACGGAAAAATCTTAAGTCGTGGGAGGAGTGTTTGCCACATGTAGAATTTGCGTATAATCGATCCGTTCACTCGGCAACCAAACATTCTCCTTTTGAAATTGTTTATGGATTTAATCCGTTAACTCCTTTAGATTTAGTATCTTTACCTAACGATCAACTTATTCATGCAGATGCTAAAAAGAAGGCCGAGTATGTAAAGGAGTTACATCGGAAAGTTTGAGCCAACATTGAAGCAAGAACCGAAAGTTATGCTAGGAAAGCGAACAAGGGTCGTAAAAGAATTATCTTCGAACCTGGTGATTGGGTTTGGGTTCACATGAGAAAGGAACATTTTCCCGCCCAACGAAGGTCAAAGCTACTACCGCGTGGTGATGGCCCTTTTCAAGTCTTGGAACGAATCAACGAGAATTCTTATCGACTTGATCTACCAGGTGAGTATAACATAAGTGCAAGTTTTAATGTCTCTGACTTATCCCCTTTTGATGCAGATTTCGATTTGAGGGCAAATCGCTTTGAAGAGGGGGAGGATGATACAGCCACGCTTCAAGTCCAACCTAGCTCGAGCAAGGAGCCTTTGGAGCTGCCTCAAGGTCCAATCACCCGATCACGAGCTAAACAATTCAAGGAGGCTGTTTCGGCCTTAGTAGATCAAGTTTGGGGCGAGACTTTGGTTGGACGCATTGACGAAGCTTGGACAAACTCGATGAGCCTTCCTTGCACTTTAATACAAGCTGAATTAACTTCCATTTCAGCTCAATAAGCTCGACTTAGCTCAACTTCAGCTCAAACATTTTCAATTCAGCTCAATATCAACTAGACATTAATTTAATAGCTGAATATTTATTTAAGTCGATTCAATTAGTTTATTACAGCTTATTAATATGTTTGTTGCATGTTTTTAAAATGTCAAGTTTTATTACATGATTTAAAATTGCTTTAAAGCTGCCGAATTTAATGAGCTGATTTTAGTGTCATTGTTGACCGAATTAATGTGTCTTGTTTTTATTCTTAATTTAGTTTAGCTAAATACCACATTAATCTTAGTTCTTCCTATTTTTGTAGGTTGGCCGAATGTGGGGGTTCATTTAGCAAGGTGAGCCGAATGTGGAGATTCATTTAGCTTGGTGCATGCACAATAGATTCAATGAACCTGGAGATACATGCATCAAATTGGTGAGCTGAATTTGGCATTCCTAGGTGACTATTCAGTCAAGAGAGCTAATGTTTCCAACTCCAAAGCTGTCAATTAATCCTTTCACATTTGCTGGATGCATCTTGGCTTTTCGGTTCCATGTGTTCACACTCCATGACTCTTCAATGTTGAGCTTTCACACTTAAATTGGCTGCTCATTACCCTCTTAATTGCTGGTCACTTTTCAGCCAAAAGTTGCAACATAAATGAGCTAATTTATGCCCATTGGCCGAACCTAGCTATCCATGCATCATCCAAATTTTTCCAAGTCCAATGCTTCATCTAGAAGGTGTCTAATGGAGCTCCATGTTCAGCCGAATCTAGCTAGTTCATTTAAGTGATTCATTTGCTTAATTTTTAAGGAATGTAAGTGACCATTCGGCTAGCTTAGGTGTTGCTTATAAATAGCTGAAATTTTACTTTGTAAAGGACTTTTTGACATTTTAATTAGCGAATTGCTGCCAAATTTGTGAGGCATTTTCTCTCAAATTTCGTTCGAGACCCGTAAGACTTATCTAAGCTTTTAGTGGCGTCTTTCCGAGTCTTTTCTGAACTTATCACTCCTAAAACCCGAGTGTGGCGTTCACCTTTGATACCTTTGGTTCATACTTTACTAAGTATTGGGTCAAGGTCCTTATCAACCATTTCCAACTCAATTTGGTCCTATAAGTTTCGGGTCGACACTTTTCTTTAGTGTTGGTTCACTCTTGACCTTTTTGAACCATTACCATTTCGTACCAAATTCTTTACCATTTAGTACCAATTCCCAAATACCAAAACGTACCAAAACCAAATACCATTTTCTAATTAATCTTAAACCGAACTCGACCATTCTAGTCATACCATTTCGACTTAAACCAAATCCATATCCAACTTTGCACGGACTTACTTTACTTCTTGAAACTCAATTATATTCTATCTTCTTCTCGTTTATTCTACTTTTTCGTTTACGATCGGGAACTAAACGACTCGGGTTCAACTACTAAACCGAGGTCGTATCAGAAAGTGATCAAGGATCAAACATAAGTGAAGGACGAAGAGGCCAAAGGAACCGAGGTAATCGGAATCAAAGACGTATGGATGACGACTTAAGGAACATTAAACTATCCATTCCATCCTTTCAAGGAAAGTCTGATCCGGAAGCTTACTTGGAGTGGGAAAAGAAGATTGAATTGGTCTTCGATTGTCACAACTATTCCGAGATCAAAAAGGTGAAGTTGGCGGCCATAGAATTCTCCGATTATGCTATGATATGGTGGGATCAACTCACTACGAGCCGAAGAAGGAATGGGGAACGACCAATATCCACTTGGGCCGAGACGAAGGCCGTGATGCGACGTCGTTTCATTCCCTCCTACTATCATCGGGAACTCTATCAAAAGCTTCAAAATCTCACTCGAGGTTCAAAGAGTGTTGAGGATTACTTCAAGGAGATGAAGTGGCCATGATTCGAGCGGATGTGGAGGAAGATCGAGAGGCAACTATGGCTCGTTTCTTAGCCGGACTTAACCGTGAAATTGCCAACATAGTTGAGTTGCAACACTACGTAGAGATCGTCGATATGGTTCACATGGCGATCAAGGTCGAAAAGCAACTCAAGATGAAAGGCGCCGTACGTGGTTATTCCTCTTCGAATGCATCTAAGTGGAACCAAGGGGCAAGTAAGAATGTTTCAACAAATCAATCAAAAGAAACTGTGGTGCCCATGAAGTCCAACAAGTCTGTGGCCGAATCTAGCAAAGGTAAGGCCATTGAAAATACTCAATCCCGAACACGTGATATTAAGTGTTTTAAGTGCCAAGGGAGAGGGCACATCGCAAGCCAATGCCCAAATCGTAACACAATGATCATGCTTCCCAATGGTGAGATTGAATCGGAGGATGAAGTAGACAAAAACGAAGAAGAAGTTCAACATCCATCCGAAAATGAAGATGAAGTAGAATTTGCTGTTGAAGGTGAAATGCTCGTTGTAAAAAGAAGTCTTAGTGTGCAAAGCTCTATGGGTGAACCACAACGCGAGAATTTGTTTCATACCCGATGTTATGTTCATGGAAAGGTTTGTAGCGTTGTAATCGATGGCGGGAGTTGCACAAATGTTGCAAGCACACTTATGATCGAGAAGTTGTCCTTGCCGACCCTTAAGCACCCGAGTCCCTACAAGTTACAATGGCTCAATGAAGGAGTCGAACTTAAGGTAACCAAACAAGCCTTGATTCTCTTTTCAATTGGAAGGTACCAAGACGAGATTTTGTGCGACGTTGTGCCTATGCATGCGGGCCATTTACTGCTTGGGAGGCCGTGGCAATTTGATCGGCGAGTCAAGCACGATGGGTTTTCTAACCAATATTCGTTCAAGCACAAAGGCAAAAATATCACTTTGGCCCCATTGTCTCCACCACAAGTGATGGAAGATCAACAACGAATAAAGCAATCTTTGGAGAATTTGAAAGAACTGAAAAAGAAATTGAGAGAGAGTGAAAAGGAAAAGAAAAATGATTCAAAAGAAAAGAAAGAAGAGAGATTGAGAGGAAAGAATCGAGGTTGTGAGAAAAACAAGAGCAATGAAAAAGAGAGTGAAGGATCAATGGATGATAAAAAGAAAAGTGTTTTATTTACCCGATATTTTCATGACTTTTCTTTTCAGGTTAATTCCACCAAGCAGCTTCGATTATGTTATATTCCTAAGGAGAGAAGGTTCATATTGCAAGAAAACGGTAAAACCGATCCTCAAATCAATAATCTCAAGGATAGACAAGGTTTGGTTTCTGAAGAACTAAAAACATCTCTATTTTGTTCAAAAAGTGATGACAATCGTGAAACTGACAAGTTTGATGAAGAAGTGAAATACTATTGGCCACTGCTAAATTTACATTTGCAAAACTTGATTCGACTAAGTGATCTTGTTTCTTTTGGCCGATTAATATTTTTCCTACATATTTGCTTAAATGACTTTTTGTTGACATGTGGTTATTCGTTAAATTCCCTTTGTCCATTGGATGGGATTTTCCTTGGTGAAGGATTGACAAATCGATTTAATTGTTTGATTCATGAGTCTTCAAATCCACTTGATAAAGTGCATTGTGGGATATGTGTTTATTCGAATGACCTGTTCATATTGGTAGAATTATTTCCCATGTCTAGATCCTTGATGAATTTGGAAAATCAATGTGGAAAGGTAAGGCTTATTTATATTTTTGAATTCGGCAATAGTTCTTTTCCTCCAATTGTGAATGAAAATTTGGAAAGAGCTCGCAAGTTTTTAGTTCATCGTGTCATTCATAATTTTCTTTATTGTGTAGGTGGCACCTTGAAGTGGCTTTGCCTTAAAGAGGGAGGGCAAGTAACTAATCAGTGTTATTTTCAATCTATTCATGAATTTCAGGTTGCTGGGCACAAGTTTGTCAAATTCAACAACCAAGGGGTCTTTGTTAATAGAAGTTTCTTCGCGAGCAAGTGGCCCGATTTGGGGACAAATCGCTTTAAAGAGGGAGGGGATGATACGACCCGCCCCCGGGAACGGCTATTGTTTCAGCCTACAAGCGAGGCTCGTCGTGTTTGCAAGCTGGACGTAGCTCAATCTTATTTTGTGGAGCTTCATTTAGCTCGTTTCCAGCTCCTTTCAAGCTCAATGAGCTCGAATCAGCTCAATTTCAGCTCAAATACTTACGATTCAGCTCAATATCAATTGGACATTAATTTAGTAGCTGAATAATTATTTTGAGTCAATTTAATTAGTTTATTACAGCTCAATTAATTTTAGTTGTTTGCATAATTTAAAATCTGGAGAAATTTAATTTTGCATCTTAATTGAGTTATTTTTACATGTCATTAGTTTGTCTTAATTTTTACAGCTTATTAATATGTTTTATGCATTTTTAATGAGTCAAATTTTATTACATGTTTTAATGTGTTTTGTCCAAACTAAATTATATGTGCAGATTTTTAGTGCCGAATTAATGTGTTTAACTTGTCAAAGTTTTATTTTAATTATGTTCAGCCAATATTACATCAATTTGAGCTCATTCATGTTTTATGTAGGTTGGCCGAATGTGGATGGAGCATTTAAGCTTGGTGCATGCACAATAGATTCAATGAACCTGGAGATACATGCATCAAATTGGTGAGCTGAATTTGGCATTCCTAGGTGACTATTCAGTCAAGAGAGCTAATGTTTCCAACCCCAAAGTTGTCAATTAATCCTTTCACATTTGCTGGATGCATATTGGCTTTTCGGTTCCATGTGTTCACACTCCATGACTCTTCAATGTTGAGCTTTCACACTTGAATTGGCTGCTCATTACCCTCTTAATTGCTGGCCACTTTTCAGCCAAAAGTTGCAACATAAATGAGCTAATTTATGCCCATTGGCCGAACCTAGCTATCCATGCATCATCCAAGTTTTTCCAAGTCCAATGCTTCATCTAGAAGGTGTCTAATGGAGCTCCATGTTCAGCCGAATCTAGCTAGTTCATTTAAGTGATTCATTTGCTTAATTTTTAAGGAATGTAAGTGACCATTCGGCTAGCTTAGGTGTTGCTTATAAATAGCTGAAATTTTACTTTGTAAAGGACTTTTGACATTTTTAAGTAACGAATTGCTGCCAAATTTGTGAGGCATTTTCTCTCAAATTTCGTTCGGGACCCGTAAGACTTATCTAGCTTCTAGTGGCGTCTTTCCGCGTCTTTCTTTCGAACTTATCACTCCCTAAACCCGAGTGTGGCATTCACCTTCGATACCTTTGGTTCATACTTTACTAAGTATCGGATCAAGGTCCTTATCAACCATTTCCAACTCAATTTGGTCCTATAAGTTTCGGGTCGACACTTTTCTTTAGTGTTGGTTCACTCTTGACCTTTTTGAACCATTACCATTTCGTACCAAATCCCTTACCATTTCGTACCAATTTCCAAATACCAAAACGTACCAAAACCAAATACCATTTCTTAATTAATCCTAAACCGAACTCGACCATTCTAGTTATACCATTTCGACTTAAACCAAATCCATATCCAACTTTGCACGGACTTACTTTACTTCTTTGAACTCAAATATATTCTATCTTCTTCTGGTCTAATATACTTCTTCGTTTACGATCGGGAACTAAACGACTCGGGTTCAACTACTAAACCGAGGTCGTATCAATTTTTCTATCAAATTTTAGATTTGTTGAGTGCAGAATTTTCTTTGGGGTTTTCTCCAAGAATTCTCTCTTGAGTTTTCTTTAGAAGTTGTTTTAACAATCTTTGGATTGTGGGAGTCATCTTCAACCTTCTTCTTGCCACCGATATTTGTTGGAGGGGAGATTAGAGCCGTTTGAAGAGATTTGTGAAATCTTTCGGGATTTCAAGGATCTTTAGGACTTCAATTTACTTTCTTGCTGTTGATACGAACTCGTTTTGTGATTGATTCGAGTCGTTAGTGTTTGCTCGATCGTGAATTTGAGTAAGGCTAAGTTTGTTTCAAAATAGAAGAAAGGCTACAAACAAACGTTTAAAAGGGAAATGGGTTTAGCAACGAATGGAAAAATTTGGCTAAGGGCAGAGAATGAACCAACAATAGAGGTTGTTGACCCGAGACTCAAAGTAGCTCTTAGGTGAATGACAGTATAGGAAAACAACAAAGAAATGACCTCGACCCACTATCAAGAATGATAGGAACCTTGGTATATGATGAACGCCACACTATGAAAGTGATAAGTTCGAAAACAAGAAATGGATAGACGCCACAAGCTAAGCTTGATAAGTCAAATCAATTCCGTAAGAACAAAGAGAATTGGATAGCTCACAATTCAAATATTTCATCTATATTCAGCAAAAAGTTCTCCTCTCTATGGCTGATTACATCTATTTATAATGCTAAAACAAGGTAACCGAATGGTCAAAAACATCCACTTAATGTGCCATAAAAACTGATGTCTTTTCTTATTCTTTGAACCAAATAACTCCTTCCATAAAATCACTTTAATTCAGCTGATTTGAATGTCTTTAATGGCTTAGAAAATGACTCTTGCGTTGTTCTTGGCTAGTTGAATAGACACCATCTCTTAACCAGCTCCTTAATGACATTCAAAGGCTTGAATAATTTCTCTTGAAAGCTCCAAAAACGGCTGGAAGTGGAAGAGTTGCTGCTGAATTTTAAAGGGCATAAAATGCTCTTTAAAAACTCCTTTTAATGATCTTTAAGCTCCTTTTTTAACAGCCCCTTTAATTGTAACTCAAAAGAACTTGAACAGCCACTTAATTAAATGTGTAACAGCCTTGAATTGTAACCACTATAAGCTAAAAAGTCACCTGCAATAAACACATTAAAATGAGTTTATTAAACAAATGAAAACACTTATTAATCATAACAAACATTAAACTTACTTAAATAAATGAACTAAAACATATATGCAATAATTATTCCAGCAACTAGTTTAATTAAAGAAGCATAATTTAAAAAAACTTAATTTATGCATCAATAAATAATCCTAGGAACTAGATCAATTAAGAACAACACTTATTAAATAAAGTTCAGCAAAAAACACTTATTAATTAAAACTAAGATGAGTTGAATAAATGTCCAGCAACTCATTTATTAAACTAAGATGCTTAAATGCATGGTTTTGAAATGCAAATTTAACTAACATGAAAGTTACATAATTAAACTAACTTGACTTAATTTAATGATGCAAACTTAACTAACATGAAAGTTACATAATGCATGACTTTATTAAATGCAGAACACATATTAATGATGTGCAAACTATGACATAATTAAAAACACAAACTAAAATAACTAAAAATTAATGAATCATAGTCCTTATTTTCCAGCAACCAAATTGACAAACTAAAATTAAAAACTTCATTTTGCACTTGGGCCCTTCGAGTTTGGACCAATCTCGGTAGCGTCGAGTTGTGTCGTAACATGATGCGACCGGGATTGCATCATACCCTCCCTCTTGAAAACGATTTGTCCTCAAATCGGGCCACTTGCTCGAGAAAAGTTTTCAAGATCATGACCCCCTTTGTTCATGATCCGGAAAGAATTATTTTCAAAATTCTGAGAACCACAAATGGCTCGACAAGAAAGAAGGTCATTTGCATGCCATCCCTCTTTAGAAGGGTACCACCTAACATCGTCACCTACAAAACAATAAAACAAATTAGTGACACAATGAAGGTTAAACACAAAAGAACTTTCCAGGATTCTAGTCACAACTTGAACAAATAAACTCAAAAGAACAACACATTAAGCAATACCGGGATCAAAAACAGAAATTGGTTTTACCTTTTTCTTCGATGGAAACAAACCTGATTCACAAGGTATTTGAAGATTATAGTTTTGAAAATTAGAATTCCATGGTCCAAATCCCTTTAACAATGATATGGAACAACATTCACCGGGATTAAAGACAAAGTTTTTGTTCACCATTTCAATTTGACCAGAAAAATTTGTGGCTAGTAACTTATGAAGAACTTGAAGCACATTAAAGTTAAAATCATGCAACACATGTTTGAATCCATTAAGCAACAATATACAACAACCTCCAGAATCAAAAATTTGATTTTGACTTGGCAAGCCAACGAAATTAACATGTTTGGTTTTCGAACTAAATAAAGATAAAAGTTGAAGCAAATAGAATGGGTCAACACATTGATTCAAAATACAATTTTGATACTCACCTTCGCTTGAGGTTAACTTAGGAATACAGGCTCCGGGTTTAAAACATGGTTTTGATCGATCGTTCCGTAACGTAACAAAAACTTCACTTTCACCAAGACATCACACATGCCAAATAAAGAAGATGTAGGCAAAAATAAATTCAAACAATCAAATCTCTCAAATCTCATGCAAATATACGAAGATCTCACACTAAGAGTTAAAAAATTTTCATTACCATCACTATCAAACAGATTGAGCGTTTCACATGAAAGCTCTTTATCAAACATGATCAGATTTTGTATTTGTGGATTTAATCGAACAACATCAAAAGATTTTTCAACACAAAACTTATTGAGTGAACAACTCTTCATGCCTCCACTTAAAACGAATTTATCAACCATAAATAGCGAGTAACAATTAACCAAATCAAAATAAGATCTTTTTAAAACTAGGTTATCGAAAATTTTATCAACAACTTTCAAACCTGATTGCCATGATTCATTGACTAAAAACTCCTTACCTTGCTTACCTTTAAGCGGTTGAACCTTACCTTTTTCGATCAAATGGAATCGTCTCTCATCAGGAAGGTAATGAAGTTGAAACTTGTCATTTGAATCTCTAGAAACCTGGAAAGAAGAAACAATACGAGGACAACTTGCAGATTGGTTAGTAAAAACATTCCTCGCTTTTTCTTGTTGACTTTCATCTTTTCCACTCGTTTCTTTTTCAACTTCTCTTTCTTTTTCCACAATCTCTTTGTTTGTTGAAAACTCACTTTCACTCATCAATTCTCTTTCATTTTCAACAACACTTGTTTCTCTCACTCTTTCTTTTCTTTCTCCAATCTTTTTCTCTTTTTCAATTTTTGTTTCTTTTTCGGTTTCTTTTTCTCTCGTCACTCTTTTTCTTCTCTCAAATTTATTACAAATGGCGATAATACAAAAGAATCAGAACAATAGACTTTTCGTTGGGAAGAAGTGGAAGAATCTTCATAAGAGTCACGATCAACTCTTCGTGAATAAACCTCCATGGATGAGTTCTTATATGAAACAAATTCACTTCTTCGTAAGGATTTTTCCGTAGATGAATACTTTGATGCATACGAAGAATGACTTGTACTTTCTCGTTCGTTACCTTGATAGGCTTCAAACTCATAGCTGGATTCATTTCGGCCTAAATTCCTTGAAGAATAGGAATCTGGATAAAGGTCTCTTTTCACATATTCGTCGACTGTTCGTCTCCTTGATGATCTCATTTCCGTCCTTTCATTTGGATAAATTTGCTCCCGTTGTGATGCGATCCCGGTCGCATCATGTTATGACACAACTCGATGCTACCGAGATTGGTCCAAACTCGAGGGGCCCAAGTGCAAAATGAAGTTTTTTTAATTTTAGTTTGTCAATTTGGCTGCAGGAAAATAAGGACTTTGATTCATTAATTTTTAGTTATTTTAGTTTGTGTTTTTAATTATGTCATAGTTTGCACATCATTAATATGTGTTCTGCATTTAATAAAGTCATGCATTATGTAACTTTCATGTTAGTTAAGTTTGCATCATTAAATTAAGTCAAGTTAGTTTAATTATGTAACTTTCATGTTAGTTAAATTTGCATTTCAAAACCATGCATTTAAGCATCTTAGTTTAATAAATGAGTTGCTGGACATTTATTCAACTCATCTTAGCTTTAATTAATAAGTGTTTTTTGTTACACTTTATTTAATAAGTGTTGTTCTTAATTGATCTAGTTCCTAGGATTATTTATTGATACATGAGTTAAGTTCATTTAATTATGCTTCTTTAATTACACTAGTTACTGGAATAATTATTGCATATATGTTTTAGTTCATTTATTTAAGTAAGTTTAATGTTTGTTATGATTAATATGTGTTTTCATTTGTTTAATAAACTCATTTTAATGTGTTTATTGCAGGTGACTTTTTAGCTTCTAGTGGTTACAATTCAAGGCTGTTACACATTTAATTAAGTGGTTGTTCAAGTTCTTTTGAGTTACAATTAAAGGGGCTGTTATAAAGGGAACTTAAAATCATTAACGGAGTTTTTAAAGAGAATTTTATGCCCTTTAAAATTCAGCAGTAACTCTTCCACTTCCAGCCGTTTTTGGAGCTTTCATGAGAAATTAATCAAGCCTTTGAATGTCATTAAGGAGCTGGTTAAGAGATGGTGTCTATTCAACTAGCCAAGAACAACTCAAGAGTCATTTTCTAAGCCATTAAAGACATTCAAATCAGCTGAATTAAAGTGATTTTATGGAAGGAGTTATTTGGTTCAAAGAATAAGAAAAGACATCAGTTTTTATGGCACATTAAGTGGATGTTTTTGACCATTCGGTTACCTTGTTTTAGCATTATAAATAGATGTAATCAGCCATAGAGAGGAGAACTTTTTGCTGAATATAGATGAAATATTTGAATTGTGAGCTATCCAATTCTCTTTGTTCTTTCGGAATTGATTTGACTTATCAAGCATAGCTTGTGGCGTCCATCTTTTCTTTGTTGCTGAACTTATCACCTTTGGTGTGGCGTTCAATATACCTTTGGTTCCTATCATAGTTGATAGTGGGTCAAGGTTCCTTTCTTGTTTCCTTTAACCGAAAAACACCTAAAGACCATTTTGAGATTCGAGTCAACAATTCGTTATTGTTGCTTCATTTTCGGTCTTAGCCAATTAATTTGTTATTGTTTCCTCTTTATTTTGTTTATTACCTTTGCTTGAAGCCATTATCTCTATTTTGTTTCATTTTAAAACCGAAACGAATCCATCCTTACTCAATTCACGATTGGGCAACACATACGACTCAAAACATCACGAAACGAGTTCGTATCAAATTGGTATCAGAGCTAGCGAATTTGGAGTAAGAATCAATGTTGTCGGCATTACGGTATAGTAGTTTCTCAAAAAAAACTCAAAAAAAAAATTCAAAAAAAAATTCGAAAAAAACTAGTTTCCATTCAAACTTAAGAGATTGGATATCAAGTTGAAAAAAAAAATTTCGTGAAAAAAATTCATGAAAAAAAAAGAAGAAGCTAGTTTTGAAATTTTGTTGTTGTTTGCTGCCCAAATTATAGTTATTACTACCTTCTACTATTTCGCCACATCCAACCTTTTCATTTCTTGTTTCAAGCCTACTTTCCTTTGTCCTACAATATTCTTACCAAGCCCAAACATCAAGGTTGTAAGCCGACCCACAACAACTGCTTTTTAAGTTTAAATAATTCTTAAGAACTTAGAGAGGAGGAGTGAGTGGAAAGAGGCAAGAGAGTAGTGAGTTTATTCAAGAGAAAAAAAGGCCAAGTGTGTGAGATTTCATTGTGAGTGGATAGTGAGATTCTTTGTTGTGAGTTCTTAAAAAAAATGTCACGAAGTCTGGAAAAAAATTCAGACAAGGGAGTTGGATTCCGTCTTGTAAGAATTGTTGGAGGAAGTGTGCCAGATTTTACACTCCAAGCCTTTACGCATGAAATGGAGCATCTATTTGATCAAAAACTCAAGCCCATCAAGAAACGATTGGATCGTGTCGAAGAGCGGAGTCATCGAGCAAGAACCCAACGGGAGAAAAATTATCCAAATGAAAGGACGAAAATGAGATCATCAAGAAGACAAACATTCGACGAATATGTTAAAAGAGACCCTTATCCAGATTCCTATTCTTCAAGGAATTTAGGCCGAAATAAATCCAGCTGCAAGTTTGAAGCCTATCAAGGTAACGAACGAGAAAGCACAAGTCATTCTTCGTATGCAACAAAGTATTCATCTACGGAAAAATCCTTACGAAGAAGTGAATGTGTCTCGTATAAGAACTCATCCATGGAGGTTTATTCACGAAGAGTTGATCGTGACTCTTATGAAGATTCTTCCACTTCTTCCCAACGAAAAGTCTATTGTTCTGATTCTTTTGTATTATCGCCATTTTGTAATAAAGTTGAGAGAAGAAAAAGAGTGACGAGAGAAAAAGAAACCGAAAAAGAAACAAAAATTGAAAAAGAGAAAAATATTGGAGAAAGAAAAGAAATAGTGCGAGAAACAAGTGTTGTTGAAAATGAAAGAGAATTGATGAGTGAAAGTGAGTTTTCAACAAACAAAGAGATTGTGGGAAAAGAACGAGAAGTTGAAAAAGAAACGAGTGGAAAAGATGAAAGTCAACAAGAAAAAGCGAGGAATGTTTTTACTAACCAATCTGCAAGTTGTCCTCGTATTGTTTCTTCTTTCCAGGTTTCTAGAGATTCAAATGACAAGTTTCAACTTCATTACCTTCCTGATGAGAGACGATTCCATTTGATCGAAAAAGGTAAGGTTCAAGCGCTTAAAGGTAAGCAAGGTAAGGAGTTTTTAGTCAATGAATCATGGCAATCATGTTTGAAAGTTGTTGATAAAATTTCTGATAACTTAGTTTTAAAAAGATATCCTTATTTTGATTTGGTTAATTGTTACTCGCTATTTGTGGTTGATAAATTCGTTTTAAGTGTAGGCATGAAGGGTTGTTCACTCAATAAGTTTTGTGTTGAAAAATCTTTTGATGTTGTTCGATTAAATCCACAAATACAAAATCTGATCATGTTTGATAAAGAACTTTATGAGAAATGCTCAATCTGTTTGATCGTGATGATAATGAAAATTTTTTAACTCTTAGTGTGAGATCTTCGTATATTTGCATGAGATTTGAGAGATTTGATTGTTTGAATTTATTTTTGCCTACATCTTCTTTATTTGGCATGTGTGATGTCTTGGTGAAAGTGAAGTTTTTGTTACGTTACGGAACGACCGATCAAAACCATGTTTTTAAACCCGGAGCCTGTATTCCTAAGTTGATGTCAAGCGAAGGTGAGTATCAAAATTGTATTTTGAATCAATGTGTTGACCCCTTCTATTTGCTTCAAGTTTTATCTTTATTTAGTTCGAAAACCAAACATGTGAATTTTGTTGGCTTGCCAAGTCAAAATCAAATTTTTTATTCTGAAGGTTGTTGTATATTGTTGCTTAATGGATTCAAACATGTGTTGCATGATTTTAACTTTAATGTGCTTCAAGTTCTTCATAAGTTACTAGCCACAAATTTTTTTGGTCAAATTGAAATGGTGAACAAAAACTTTGTCTTTGATCCCGGTGAATGCTGTTCCATATAATTGTTCAAGGGATTTGGACCATGGAATTCTAATTTTCAAAACTATAATCTTCAAATACCTTGTTAATCAGGTTTGTTTCCATCGAAGAAAAAGGTAAAACCAATTTCTATTTTTGATCCCGGTATTGATTCATGTGTTGTTCTTTTGAGTTTATTTGTTCAAGTTGTGACTAAAATCCTGGAAAGTTCTTTTGTGTTTAACCTTCATTGTGTCACTAATTTGTTTTATTGTTTTGTAGGTGACGATGTTAGGTGGTACCCTCCTAAAGAGGGATGGCATGCAAATGACCTTCTTTCTTACCGAGCCATTTGTGGTTCTCAAAATTTTGAAAATAATTCTGTCTGGATCATGAACAAAGGGGGTCATGATCTTGAAAACTTTTTCTCGAGCAAGTGGCCCGATTTGAGGACAAATCGTTTTCAAGAGGGAGGGTATGATGCGATCCCGATCGCATCATGTTACGACACAACTCGATGCTACCGAGATTGGTCCAAACTCGAGGGGCCCAAGTGCAAAATGAAGTTTTTTTAATTTTAGTTTGTCAATTTGGCTGCAGGAAAATAAGGACTTTGATTCATTAATTTTTAGTTATTTTAGTTTGTGTTTTTAATTATGTCATAGTTTGCATATCATTAATATGTGTTCTGCATTTAATAAAGTCATGCATTATGTAACTTTCATGTTAGTTAAGTTTGCACAATTAAATTAAGTCAAGTTAGTTTAATTATGTAACTTTCATGTTAGTTAAATTTGCATTTCAAAACCATGCATTTAAGCATCTTAGTTTAATAAATGAGTTGCTGGACATTTATTCAACTCATCTTAGTTTTAATTAATAAGTGTTTTTTTGTTACACTTTATTTAATAAGTGTTGTTCTTAATTGATCTAGTTCCTAGGATTATTTATTGATACATGAGTTAAGTTCATTTAATTATGCTTCTTTAATTAAACTAGTTGCTGGAATAATTATTGCATATATGTTTTAGTTCATTTATTTAAGTAAGTTTAATGTTTGTTATGATTAATAAGTGTTTTCATTTGTTTAATAAACTCATTTTAATGTGTTTATTGCAGGTGACTTTTTAGCTTATAGTGGTTACAATTCAAGGCTGTTACACATTTAATTAAGTGGTTGTTCAAGTTCTTTTGAGTTACAATTAAAGGGGCTGTTATAAAGGGAGCTTAAAATCATTAAAGGAGTTTTTAAAGAGCATTTTATGTGATGTGATCTGGCTCGGTTGATTGAGTCGATTCACTTGATTGCCCGATCGTCGACGAGGAATAGTTGAGTTATCGGAAATAGGATGAAATAAGGCTAAAGATGCGGAAGCTTTCAAATGGTTTTAAAGGTTGGCTAAGGTGATGGTAAATTTATAAGGGTAGTAGGCTCGATTTAAGTATAAAAATAAGAAAAATGGAAGTTGATAAATGAAGGCTCGGTTTTGTAAAAAGATATTATAGTTGGGTAAAATCTAGGATAGTCGGTGGAATGGATAAATGAGCTTAAACACCAGAAACGATTCAACACTAAAAAGTGTCACCCCGATTTCTATTCGGTTCAAGGTGGGATTGCGGAATTGTAGAAGGTTGAACGCCACACCAAAGCAAGGTGATAAGTTCAAAAGAGAACGATAGACGCCACTAGCACGCTAGATAAGTCAGATCGAAACTCATACGAATTTAGAGAGGAGAAAACTCACTCTTTGAACAAAGTTCATTCAAATGATCAAAAGTCAAAAGTCCTTTACAAATGAAAGAAAACAAATATTTATAGGCACATAGATGACCATTCAAATTCGGCATCTAGGTGTTCACACTATAATAAAAACGTTCACACTAATGTATTAAAATAGTTCATAAATTCGGCAGATTCATGCACTAGTTGAATGGACACTTTCTTCCCCCTTAGTTTGTGCATGAATGCTTAGTCATAAAGAAAGGCTTCAAGTGACTTGTATGTGCACCAAAAGGTTGCATTCATCTCCTTGGGACGTTCATGCACTTGTATGGACCATGTATCTTCATAATTAAACACTTTAATGGCATGTAAGTTCATAAATGGTAGCATGAACCTAGTAAATTCGTTCTCCCCTTTGTGCATGCACTTAATTCAATCAATGTGTTGAATTATTGAGTTAATTCCGTCCCTTGGACGTTCTTGAACCCATCCATGCATGTGTAGTAGCCTATAGGTCAATTCAAAGTGTGAACATGTTCAAGGAGCTCTATGGTCAACATAGAATTAGTTAGCAGCTACTTCTTGGCCGAATAAGTGCCTTGGAAAGTTAAGAGACAGCCACCATACATGCACTTAAGCCATTCATGCATTCTATCATCCCATGCATTTAATCCATTCATGGACTAGCCTTTAATGTCCATACATGCATTCGACACATGCATGAATTTGTAGAAACATTGCATCTAGCCGTACATGCACCAGCATTTAATACTTCTTCATTCATGAGTGTGGAATGCCCAAAAGAGATGTTTCTTCATTCATACATTGTACCGTCCAAAGGAATGTACCTACATGAAATAAACAAGTCATTAAGACATCTCATGAACACTCATAAATTCAGCATGATGTGAACACATTAATGTCATGCATTAATTCGGCTATGTGAACATAATCAATTTATATAATGACAATGATATATTAATAACAAATATTAATATAAGACAAGTTTAATGCTTAAATGAATATGTGCAAATTTTATTTAATGTATTAAAGACAAAACCGAGTTTAAACTAAAATGAGCTAAGTTTTAGCTCGTGAGCTAAAGTTGAGCTGAGGCTAAACTCCTAAGCTGAAGTTGAGCTAAGGTCTAGCTCGTGAGCTAAATATGAGCTAGGAGTGAGCTCGGTTTAGCTCAGGCAAGTTGGATCGAGCTTGAATAAGCTGGATTTGAGCTAGACGGAGCTCGTGGAGCTGGAAACGAGCTGGGATCAGCTTGCCAACATGTCAATGCTCGGCTTGACAGACTTGCTCGATGAAGTTCGCGGGGCGTGCTCGTATCATTCCCCCCTCTTTTAGGCGACTTGTCCTCAAGTCGAGCCGTTTGTCCATGGGAGAACTTTGACTCATGCATGGTTTTCCTCGGTCAAATGGGATGGAAGATGTCACACAAACCTGAAAAATTCTTACCACAGCCAATAAAAAGAAACTCAAAGGAGTCAAATTCAAATATGTTCGATAGTTCATAAAATATTCATTCAATCGAACATATGCCAAAAATCTCAATTGGACAAAGCAAGCATACATAAATTTATCAAAGAGTTTCGTTAGACCATCGTTACAAACATGAAAACTAAGTTGGATCAAGGGATAATTGGTTAAAAACGATGGTAGGCACTTAAACACATTATTCCTCATCCAAAACATTTTAATTTCTTTAATCGAATATAGTAACTCATTTGGTCCTTTGTCTTGCTCATGCAAGGTATGCCATGGCCAAAGGTATGCTAATTCTTCCTTTCGTTTTTGAACAACATGAGGGGAGTCTCCAAATTCCAACGTAATAATCACATCATCACAATTCCAAAAGGAAAAATCCATCACATCAAAGTATAAATAATTTCCAAACAACCAATCAATGGAATTTTCAACTTCAATCGAAGTGAGCAAAGATATTTGAAAATTTTCAGATGACTTACCTTGACGAATATGAAGAGAAGAAAATTGAGGATTGGGTTTACCTTTCTCAGTCAAAATGAATCTTCTCTCTTTGGATAGATAACGTAAGACAAACCTATTACTTCGATAAATTTGAATAGGTGGTGACGCACCATGACATTCTTGCTCCTCGAGGGGTGGAATTCACAAAAATAAGACGGGTTAGTATTATCAAAAACTATGGACTTAAATGGAAAAGGAAAGTTACCATGGAAATTTGATTCAATTCCAAAAACATAGGTTGGCCTTACCTTCTCGAAATGAAACGAAAATTTCAAATGTGGCCAAACAAGGTGATTAATAAATGAATCAAAATTGAAACCCAAATCATTGAATTTCACCTTCTTATCAAAAATTCGAACTTCAAGCAAACATAATTTCAATGTAAATGATGCAAAGCGCTTAATGTTTCCATAAAATGAATTCATGTAGCAAATACCAGGCTTGAACACACGAACTTGATTAGGAATTCCAACAAGCAACATATTAAAAGTAGATATAATCAACTCACCACACGAATTATATTTCACTAGTTTAAACACACATGTTGATTTGACAAAACCGAGCATACCAAAATGCAAAGGTTCATACTTCAAGAGTATTAATCGGGAATGCAAATCACTACATGGAAATTTCGCACAAAAACTCAAAGATTGTTCATGAAGAACACAATTGCACATATCATGTGAAGATCTTTTAACATGGATGCCAAACAAAGAATTTTTAACGAACATGCAACTTTTCAAACAGGCAGATTTATCACAAATCAATTGAGCAGGCATATTTAAACATAAAGATTTAACACATGAGTTCAAAAAGTTTGCAGGGTCAAACACATGAGAATTTTTACGTGACAGACTTTGATCAAACATGTTCAAAATTTGCTCAGGGAAAACTAATCCAATGTTGTCAACAAATTTGCCAATGTAGTAATCGTCATAAAAAAAACTGTATATGGCACCTTTTAAAACAAAATCGTTAACAACAGTAAGTGAACAAAAATTATCCACATCAAGTGACTTTGATTCGATAAACAAAGAATCCTTACCTTCCTTACCTTCAATCGCAAGTGGGTGGTAGTCATTCGCGAACTTACCTTTTTCGAACAACCTAAAACACCTCTCGTTTGGAAGGTAATGTAGATGGAATTGGTCGCACAAACTTCTAGGAACCTGAAAAGTTAACTCACAAGAAGATCGAACAGGTGGGTTAGTGGAAATAATTCTCACTTGGTCACTTGTTTTCTCACTCGATTCTTTTTCTTCTAGATCACTCGTTTCTTTTGTTTCAATTTCTTTTTCATCTTCTTTTTGCTTTTCAAAGGCTTTTTCAAAGGCTTTTTCAAGTTCTCTCAAGATTCGCTCATTTTCTCTCTTACTTGCCTCTTGCCTCTCTTTTCTTTTTATTTCATTTTCTTTTTCTTCTCTTACTTTTTCTTTTTCTTTTCTTTTCTTTGTTTTCTCTTTACAAGAATGTACAAAAGAACGCTGAGAATACAAATCTTGTTCGAAAGATGAAGAACTATTTGCATATGATTCACAATCAAAACTTCGTGAAGAATACTCCGAGTAAGATTTCTTTGAAGATCTAGTAGGAGTATGTCTTTCTCTTCGAACGCCATCTTGGAATGAATCAAAATCGTAATCGGCTTCTCGTCTTCTCAAATTTCTTGATGAAAAGGACTTTCGATCGAAGTCACTTCTCGAATTCGCTGATGAATATGCGTCATAGTATAAATCTCTTTGTCTCATAGTAGATGGCGAAAAGGAATCACGATAGGAACTTTTTCTTAAGTAGTAGTCGGGGGTATATCTCTGTGGGGTTCTTGGTTCCGTTTTACGACTTGAAGAAACTCGATCACTTTGGTCTCGTTTAGTCGCCATTCTTCGCTTTTCTTGAACCAAATATTGGTATTCCGATTCGGTGAACTCTTCGTATGACATGATTTTTGTTGCTAAAAAGAAAATGTTAGATCACAAAACAAAATAAAAAAAATGAAGTACCTCACCACAAACCTCACAATTTTGCTCGGAAAGAAAATTGGATAACACTCCACTCGTGTTTACACTTGTCTAATGGCTTTTGCTCGCTCTAATGTACTCACCACTCGTGCCTTTTTCCGCTCGTCTCACTCTCGTGAATTCGTATTTTATTTCAAGAAGACTTATTGCGGCTTAGAGGGTCGGCTTCAAATGGATTACAAGGGATAACGTCGGGTGTAGGGTAGGCTGAATAAAGAAGAAAATTGGTTTAAAATGTGGCGTTGGGATGGTAAATAATGGTAGGAAGGGAAACTTGATGATCGGAGTAAATAAGAGAAGAAAATAAAACTCGCAAGACTTTTCACTTTTTTTTTAAACTTGATTTTTTTTTGCTCACCTTTTTTTTCTTTTTTTTTGCTCGATTTTTTTTTCAATTTTTTTTTTGAATTTTTTTTTGAATTTCTTCTCCTTTTTTTTTAAATCCAATACAGTAAACAAAATACAAGGAAGAGAAGAAAAAAAATTAAATTCCAACTCAAAAATTTTTTTTTGATTTTTTTTGACTTCCTTTTTTTTATTTTTTTTGTTACGAACCTACTCCGAGCTTGGTACGAACGTCGGCACTCCTCGTTTTAGTAGCTCTGATACCAAATGATGTGATT
The DNA here is from genome assembly GCF_007990345.1 of Gossypium hirsutum. NCBI lineage: Eukaryota > Viridiplantae > Streptophyta > Magnoliopsida > Malvales > Malvaceae > Gossypium > Gossypium hirsutum. The sequence goes on from NC_053448.1 coordinate 19,287,297, forward strand.
CGGCTCGGTTGATTGAGTCGATTCACTTGATTGCCCGATCGTCGACGAGGAATAGTTGAGTTATCGGAAATAGGATGAAATAAGGCTAAAGATGCGGAAGCTTTCAAATGGTTTTAAAGGTTGGCTAAGGTGATGGTAAATTTATAAGGGTAGTAGGCTCGATTTAAGTATAAAAATAAGAAAAATGGAAGTTGATAAATGAAGGCTCGGTTTTGTAAAAAGATATTATAGTTGGGTAAAATCTAGGATAGTCGGTGGAATGGATAAATGAGCTTAAACACCAGAAACGATTCAACACTAAAAAGTGTCACCCCGATTTCTATTCGGTTCAAGTTGGGATTGCAGAATTGTAGAAGGTTGAACGCCACACCAAAGCAAGGTGATAAGTTCAAAAGAGAACGATAGACGCCACTAGCACGCTAGATAAGTCAGATCGAAACTCATACGAATTTAGAGAGGAGAAAACTCACTCTTTGAACAAAGTTCATTCAAATGATCAAAAGTCAAAAGTCCTTTACAAATGAAAGAAAACAAATATTTATAGGCACATAGATGACCATTCAAATTCGGCATCTAGGTGTTCACACTATAATAAAAACGTTCACACTAATGTATTAAAATAGTTCATAAATTCGGCAGATTCATGCACTAGCTGAATGGACACTTTCTTCCCCTTAGTTTGTGCATGAATGCTTAGTCATAAAGAAAGGCTTCAAGTGACTTGTATGTGCACCAAAAGGTTGCATTCATCTCCTTGGGACGTTCATGCACTTGTATGGACCATGTATCTTCATAATTAAACACTTTAATGGCATGTAAGTTCATAAATGGTAGCATGAACCTAGTAAATTCGTTCTCCCCTTTGTGCATGCACTTAATTCAATCAATGTGTTGAATTATTGAGTTAATTCCTTCCCTTGGACGTTCTTGAACCCATCCATGCATGTGTAGTAGCCTATAGGTCAATTCAAACTGTGAACATGTTCAAGGAGCTCTATGGTCAACATAGAATTAGTTAGCAGCTACTTCTTGGCCGAATAAGTGCCTTGGAAAGTTAAGAGACAGCCACCATACATGCACTTAAGCCATTCATGCATTCTATCATCCCATGCATTTGATCCATTCATGGACTAGCCTTTAATGTCCATACATGCATTCGACACATGCATGAATTTGTAGAAACATTGCATCTAGCCGTACATGCACCAGCATTTAATACTTCTTCATTCATGAGTGTGGAATGCCCAAAAGAGATGTTTCTTCATTCATACATTGTACCGTCCAAAGGAATGTACCTACATGAAATAAACAAGTCATTAAGACATCTCATGAACACTCATAAATTCGGCATGATGTGAACACATTAATGTCATGCATTAATTCGGCTATGTGAACATAATCAATTTATATAATGACAATGATATATTAATAACAAATATTAATATAAGACAAGTTTAATGCTTAAATGAATATGTGCAAATTTTATTTAATGTATTAAAGACAAAACCGAGTTTAAACTAAAATGAGCTAAGTTTTAGCTCGTGAGCTAAAGTTGAGCTGAGGCTAAACTCCTAAGCTGAAGTTGAGCTAAGGTCTAGCTCGTGAGCTAAATATGAGCTAGGAGTGAGCTCGGTTTAGCTCAGGCAAGTTGGATCGAGCTTGAATAAGCTGGATTTGAGCTAGACGGAGCTCGTGGAGCTGGAAACGAGCTGGGATCAGCTTGCCAACATGTCAATGCTCGGCTTGACAGACTTGCCCGATGAAGTTCGCGGGGCGTGCTCGTATCATTATGCCCTTTAAAATTCAGCAGCAACTCTTCCACTTCCAGCCGTTTTTGGAGCTTTCATGAGAAATTAATCAAGCCTTTGAATGTCATTAAGGAGCTGGTTAAGAGATGGTGTCTATTCAACTAGCCAAGAACAACTCAAGAGTCATTTTCTAAGCCATTAAAGACATTCAAATCAGCTGAATTAAAGTGATTTTATGGAAGGAGTTATTTGGTTCAAAGAATAAGAAAAGACATCAGTTTTTATGGCACATTAAGTGGATGTTTTTGACCATTCGGTTGCCTTGTTTTAGCATTATAAATAGATGTAATCAGCCATAGAGAGGAGAACTTTTTGCTGAATATAGATGAAATATTTGAATTGTGAGCTATCCAATTCTCTTTGTTCTTTCGGAATTGATTTGACTTATCAAGCATAGCTTGTGGCGTCCATCTTTTCTTTGTTGCTGAACTTATCACCTTTGGTGTGGCGTTCAATATACCTTTGGTTCCTATCATAGTTGATAGTGGGTCAAGGTTCCTTTCCTGTTTCCTTTAACCGAAAAACACCTAAAGACCATTTTGAGATTCGAGTCAACAATTCGTTATTGTTGGTTCATTTTCGGTCTTAGCCAATTAATTTGTTATTGTTTCCTCTTTATTTTGTTTATTACCTTTGTTTGAAGCCATTATCTCTATTTTGTTTCATTTTAAAATCGAAACGAATCCATCCTTACTCAATTCACGATTGGGCAACACATACGACTCAAAACATCACGAGACGAGTTCGTATCACGTTGGGTTCTTGCTCGATGACTCCGCTCTTTGACACGATCCAATCGTTTCTTGATGGGTTTGAGTTTTCGATCAAATAGATGCTCCATTTCATGTGTAAAGGCTTGGAGTGTAAAATCTGGCACACTTCCTCCAACAATTCTTACAGGACGGAATCCAACTCCCTTGTCTGAATTGTTTTCCAGACTTCGTGACATTTTTTAAAGAACTCACAACAAAGAAACTCTCACTCTCCACTCACAAAGAAATCTCACTTCCTTGGCTTTTTTTTTCTCTCGAATAAACTCACTACTCTCTTGCCTCTTTCCACTCACTCCTCCTCTCTAAGTTCTTAGGAATTATTTAAACTTAAAAAGCAATTATTGTGGGTCAGCTTACAAACTTGATGTTTGGGCTTGGTAAGATTATTGTAGGACAAAGGAAGGTAGGCTTGAAACAAAGAAATGAAAAGGTTGGGTGTGGCGAAATAGTAGAAGGTAATAATGACTAAAATTTGGGCAGCAAACAAAAACTAAATTTCAAAACTAGCTCTCTTTTTTTTTCACAAATTTTTTTTCACAATTTTTTTTCACAACTTGATATCCAATCTTTTAAGTTTGAATGGAAACTAGTTTTTTTTTCAAAATTTTTTTTGAATTTTTTTTCGAGTTTTTTTCGAGAAACTACTATACCGTAATGCCGTCAACGTCGATTCTTACTCCAAATTTGCTAGCTCTGATACCAATTTGATACGAACTCGTTTTGTGATTGATTCGAGTCGTTAGTGTTTGCTCGATCATGAATTTGAGTAAGGCTAAGTTTGTTTCAAAATAGAAGAAAGGCTACAAACAAACGTTTAAAAGGGAAATGGGTTTAACAACGAATGGAAAAATTTGGCTAAGGGCAGAGAATGAACCAACAATAGAGGTTGTTGAACCGAGACTCAAAGTAGCTCTTAGGTGAATGACAGTATAGGAAAACAACAAAGAAATGACCTCGACCCACTATCAAGAATGATAGGAACCTTGGTATATGATGAACGCCACACTATGAAAGTGATAAGTTCGAAAACAAGAAATGGATAGACGCCACAAGCTAAGCTTGATAAGTCAAATCAATTCCGTAAGAACAAAGAGAATTGGATAGCTCACAATTCAAATATTTCATCTATATTCAGCAAAAAGTTCTCCTCTCTATGGCTGATTACATCTATTTATAATGCTAAAACAAGGTAACCGAATGGTCAAAAACATCCACTTAATGTGCCATAAAAACTGATGTCTTTTCTTATTCTTTGAACCAAATAACTCCTTCCATAAAATCACTTTAATTCAGCTGATTTGAATGTCTTTAATGGCTTAGAAAATGACTCTTGAGTTGTCCTTGGCTAGTTGAATAGACACCATCTCTTAACCAGCTCCTTAATGACATTCAAAGGCTTGAATAATTTCTCTTGAAAGCTCCAAAAACGGCTGGAAGTGGAAGAGTTGCTGCTGAATTTTAAAGGGCATAAAATGCTCTTTAAAAACTCCTTTTAATGATCTTTAAGCTCCTTTTTTAACAGCCCCTTTAATTGTAACTCAAAAGAACTTGAACAGCCACTTAATTAAATGTGTAACAGCCTTGAATTGTAACCACTATAAGCTAAAAGTCACCTGCAATAAACACATTAAAATGAGTTTATTAAACAAATGAAAACACTTATTAATCATAACAAACATTAAACTTACTTAAATAAATGAACTAAAACATATATACAATAATTATTCCAGCAACTAGTTTAATTAAAGAAGCATAATTTTAAAAACTTAATTTATGCATCAATAAATAATCCTAGGAACTAGATCAATTAAGAACAACACTTATTAAATAAAGTTCAGCAAAAAACACTTATTAATTAAAACTAAGATGAGTTGAATAAATGTCCAGCAACTCATTTATTAAACTAAGATGCTTAAATGCATGGTTTTGAAATGCAAATTTAACTAACATGAAAGTTACATAATTAAACTAACTTGACTTAATTTAATGATGCAAACTTAACTAACATGAAAGTTACATAATGCATGACTTTATTTGATGCGATCCCGGTCGCATCATGTTACGACACAACTCAATGCTACCGAGATTGGCCCAAACTCGAGGGACCCAAGTGCAAAATGAAGTTTTTAATTTCAGTTTGTCAATTTGGCAGCTGGAAAATAAGGACTTTGATTCATTAATTTTTAGTTATTTTAGTTTGTGTTTTTAATTATGTCATAGTTTGCACATCATTAATATGTGTTCTGCATTTAATAAAGTCATGCATTATGTAACTTTCATGTTAGTTAAGTTTGCATCATTAAATTAAGTCAAGTTAGTTTAATTATGTAACTTTCATGTTAGTTAAATTTGCATTTCAAAACCATGCATTTAAGCATCTTAGTTTAATAAATGAGTTGCTGGACATTTATTCAACTCATCTTAGTTTTAATTAATAAGTGTTTTTGTTGAACTTTATTTAATAAGTATTGTTCTTAATTAATCTAGTTCCTAGGATTATTTATTGATGCATGAGTTAAGTTCATTTAATTATGCTTCTTTAATTAAACTAGTTGCTGGAATAATTATTGCATATATGTTTTAGTTCATTTATTTAAGTAAGTTTAATGTTTGTTATGATTAATAAGTGTTTTCATTTGTTTAATAAACTCATTTTAATGTGTTTATTGCAGGTGACTTTTTAGCTTATAGTGGTTACAATTCAAGGCTGTTACACATTTAATTAAGTGGTTGTTCAAGTTCTTTTGAGTTACAATTAAAGGGGCTGTTATAAAGGGAGCTTAAAATCATTAAAGGAGTTTTTAAAGAGCATTTTATGCCCTTTAAAATTCAGCAGCAACTCTTCCACTTCCAGCCGTTTTTGGAGCTTTCAAGAGAAATTATTCAAGCCTTTGAATGTCATTAAGGAGCTGGTTAAGAGATGGTGTCTATTCAACTAGCCAAGGACAACTCAAGAGTCATTTTCTAAGCCATTAAAGACATTCAAATCAGCTGAATTAAAGTGATTTTATGGAAGGAGTTATTTGGTTCAAAGAATAAGAAAAGACATCAGTTTTTATGGCACATTAAGTGGATGTTTTTGACCATTCGGTTACCTTGTTTTAGCATTATAAATAGATGTAATCAGCCATAGAGAAGGAGAATTTTTTGCTGAATATAGATGAAATATTTGAATTGTGAGCTATCCAATTCTCTTTGTTCTTTCGGAATTGATTTGACTTATCAAGCATAGCTTGTGGCGTCCATCTTTTCTTTGTTGCTGAACTTATCACCTTTGGTGTGGCGTTCAATATACCTTTGGTTCCTATCATAGTTGATAGTGGGTCAAGGTTCCTTTCCTGTTTCCTTTAACCAAAAAACACCTAAAGACCATTTTGAGATTCGAGTCAACAATTCGTTATTGTTGGTTCATTTTCGGTCTTAGCCAATTAATTTGTTATTGTTTCCTCTTTATTTTGTTTATTACCTTTGTTTGAAGCCATTATCTCTATTTTGTTTCATTTTAAAACCGAAACGAATTCATCCTTACTCAATTCACGATTGGGCAACACATACGACTCAAAACATCACAAGACGAGTTCGTATCATTATTAAATGCAGAACACATATTAATGATGTGCAAACTATGACATAATTAAAAACACAAACTAAAATAACTAAAAATTAATGAATCATAGTCCTTATTTTCCAGCAGCCAAATTGACAAACTAAAATTAAAAACTTCATTTTGCACTTGGGCCCCTCGAGTTTGGACCAATCTCGGTAGCGTCGAGTTCTGTCGTAACATGATGCCACCGGGATCGCATCAGCTGTTCATTCTTTTCTTTTAAATTCTGTTTATGCCGATTCTTTTGATGTAACTTGTTTATTCTTCTTGTGAATTTCCAGCCATCTTTATTACTCAAAAAGATCATCGGTACTCATTCTTGGTAGCCAAATTCGACTAAACTTATCTTTTCCAATTAATCTTGTCGAATTCTTCTTGTCAAAACTGACTGTTTTAGGTTGCTGGAATTTTGGGAAAAATCAAGTTGCTGGAATTTGGGGCTTTATTCATCGGTTTAGTTCTTGGACAGATTTGGCTTGTTGAAAATCAATCTTGGAGATTGATTTCGTGTTTTTGCATTCCGAAAACATCTATTCATAAGATCTTTGATTCTTGGCTGTTCTTGATTGTTTTGGGGATCTTAATTTCCAGATCTGATTTGTTTTTAATCTTATTCTTTGTTTTGATTTTAGATCTGTTTGATTAGAGCTTTCGTAGGAGTTTCTCGTGACTTGGCAACTCGATCTTGGTCCGCGCGCAACCCCATATCATCCACCTTAACCAAATAGAAACCGGGGTGACACTCTTTAGTGTTGAATCATTTCTGGTGTTTAAGTTCACTTATCCATCCCCACCGAATATCTTATATTTTATCTTTATTATTTTATCCTTAAACCGAGAAAAACAAATTAGCTATCTTTCTCCATTCCCTTGTTGTCAAACCTATCCATATCCTACTTACCCCTTTGTGAACCTATATCCATCACTTTACTACATATTTTTAGCCGATTACAAACAAACCATCCTTTTGATACGAAACTCCTCGTCAACGATCGGGCATCTACGTGAAACGACTCGATTAACCCAGGCTGGATCACATCACAACTTAAAGAGCATTAATCTTCATAAAGATGGTGACCTTTAAGCTATCCATGGTATAATGAAAAGACATGCCTTTTCATCTACTTAAACACAAGTGAAGGGACATGCCTTTTGGGCTAACCATCAAAGAGTTAAATCAAATTTAATGGTCTAATTTAAGCTAGTTAAATGACCGAATTTGAAAGGTCTTAAGGAACTTGAAAGGTCATTTGAGGCCTATAAATTTTGTTCTAAGTCATTCATGAAAAAAAAAACTTTTGCTTGAAATTAAATCATACTTTTGTGAGAAACTTTCTCTAAGGTTCTTCATTGAGCTATATCGAACTTATCAAACTTTCTAAATTTGTGGCATTCAAAAATTCTCTTATCACTCTATTTTCCATCCAAGGGTGTGGCAACTTTGAAATAGCAAGATTCGAGTATTTTGTCAAGTTTAAGTGGGTCATAGTTTTAATATAGTCACGTTCCTTAAAGAATTCAAGTGCTTTGGATTAGGGCTTCCACCTTTTGAACCATTTCAAGATGATTCTTCATATTGAGATATTTTCTAATCATCCAAGCTTAGAAAATTGCATCAATTCATGTACCTTCACGTTCGTTACCTCGGAAGGCTTTAAACTTGCAAGTTTTGTTTACCACGACTTGAATTCCATGGAGAAAAGGAATCACAATGTGGCTCTCTTCTAAAAGAATCATAAGATGATTAACTCATTGATGATCTTCGTTGCACTCAATCTAATCTTTTATGAACTTGTTGAAATTCAGATTGCACGATGCTTCGCATTTCTTTAATCACATATTGCAACTCAAAATCTGAAAGTACTTCTTGGGACATGTTTTACCAACAGGTTATGAAAAAAAAGAGAATTTAAAATAGTAAATGAATGCCTTACAAAAGAAACCTCACGAGATTCAATCAACAATAAAATCACTCCACTCATGTTTGCACATAAATTAGGTTTTTTCCACTCGAATAATCTAACTCACTCGCGCATTTTACCTCTCACAAGTTTTTCCCTTGGTTCTAATAGAACTAATAGAATAAAAAATCAAGAATTTCAAAGATGTTGTGGCAAAAAGGTAGAAATAGGTTTAAAAAGGTGTTTGGAGGTATTTTGGGTTTCTTTTAAAAAGAACTTTGCTTTCACAACAGATAAAAAATGGGTTAAAATAGTGTTTTAGGGGTGTTTCGGGTATAAGGGTAAAAATGATAATTTTTGGGTTTTAAATTTTTTTTGTTATCGCCAAATTTCACGAACAGGCATAAAATATGCTCTAGAATATGATTTGCATAAATTTTCTATAGGAGGGTTCCTAGACTTTTTTTGAGTTTCTACTCCGTTTCCTTTTTGATACACCCCGACCTTGTTGATTATTCGGAGTCGTATAGTTGCCCAATCGTTAAATCAAAGAAGAATTGTTGGAGTTTGAATTGAAGTCAGATATGGGCTAAATAGGGTTTATAGGTGTCAAAGGATAGGTTTATGAAAGAAGGCTAATTATTTGTATGAGGTTCGGCTATGAAAGAAAAGGAAACTCGGTGTTTGAATTTAGAATGATAACTTGAGAACAAGAGTGAACCAATACTTCGTTTGAAGATTGACCCAAAACTTATAGGTTCTTAAGTTGATAGGAGATGGATTGGAAAACCTCGACCCACTATCTATAATAGATAGGAACCTTGGTATATTTTAGAATGAACGCCACACGATATCGTGATGATTTCGGTTGAACAAAAACGGGTTGACGCCACTAACTAATTAGATAAGTCAATGAAGTTTTTGGATGAAATTTAAGAGAAAGTTCTCTCAACAATTTGACAGCAATTCGATAATGTTCAAAAGTCCCTTACAAAATAAAATCAACACAATTTATAGGCAAATGACTAGGCTAGCCGAATAGCCACCTGAAATCTTAAAAACTAAGTAAATGAATCTATTTAATTAGTGAATAAGATTCAGCCGAATGGGAGCTTGAATGGGCAGCTTCTAGAGCAAACATTGGACTTGGAAACTTGGAGATGTGCATGGCAGCAGCTTGATTCATTTAACATGCTTAATGAGCTCATTTATAATGCAACTATTGCTGAAAAGTGACCAGCAATTAAGGAGCTACTGATCAGCCTTTTTGTAATGTGAAAACCTTGAAACGAACAGCCTCCATGTGTGAACACTCGGTCTTGAAAAGTCCCTAATGTGTGAACACTTAGAACTGAATAGCTTCAACATGTGAAAGGAATTTAACTAGCTGAAAAGTTAGCTTGGGAAAAGAAATCAGCAGCACAATTGCCGAATAGTCATCTTGAAAAATTGGAAAACTTTAGCTGAATGGTCACTTTGGAGTCTTCAAAAGTCAGCACATCTTCTTTAAGTTTTTCATGCACCTAGGACGTCCCAATTTAGTGTACCTGCAGCAAATTCATTCAACAAATTAAATGCAATATAGACACATTAATATGGTAGCAATTAACACTAAAAATCCATACATTAAATTCGGCAGCCCCTAGGACAAATTTAAAACATGTTCAAGAATTGGACAACTTAATTATTTAATCATTAATTTGGCTGGACTTAGGACACCATTAATTCATGTAATAAACTTGGACATATTAAGAACATGCATTAAAAAATAAAACACATCAATATTTAATATGTCCAGATTTTTAATTAACCTTAAACCAATTAATTATTTAACTAATCAGCAACTAAATTTATTTATTCTAACAAATCAACAAACTAAAAGGTGAGCTCCTCGAGCTAAATTTGAGCTAGTTGAACTTGAAGTATATTGCATGGTGATACGAGTCACAAAGGCCCAACCCAAGCTTACGAAGGTGATGGGCTCAAATCAAGAAAATCAAGATTCACTTTCTTGTTTTCAAGAAAATCAAGAAATCGAATCTTGGCCCAATTTTGCTGTTCGGAGCAATTTCAAGAATCAAGAAAATTTAAGATTTCAAATCTTGGAAATCTTGGTCCAAGAAACCGAATCTTGCAGCCAAAGCGCGTTGGATCTCCATTACGAGCGTCAACAACCCAATTTCGGTAGGAGATGGATCACAAGCCCAAATTCTTAAAGGCGAGGCCCAATAAGCAAATTCCCAGCCCAATCAAGAAATTTCTTCATACTTAGTTGAAAATCAGGCCAAAATGTCAAAGGGCCCAATTTGTAAACATCTTACTTGTTTAATTTAATTTTTTAATCTTTAGGAGCATTACATGTAAAATTCGGCCCAAAACAGCCCATATAAGTGCATGGCCGAATTTACCTTGTTATTTTATTAATTAGGTTTAATTTTTTATTAGTTACTTGTGAGATTAGGATTTGTTGGAGGCCTATATAAGCATTGGCCAGCCACCCTTTGTAAAAACATCTGATTATTATTTTTTCTATCAAATTTCAGATTTGTTGAGCGCAGAATTTTCTTTGGGGTTTTCTCCAAGAATTCTCTCTTGAGTTTTCTTTAGAAGTTGTTTTAACAATCTTTTTATTGTGGGAGCCATCTTCAACTTTCTTCTTGCCATCGATATTCTTTGGAGGGGATATTAGAGCCGTTTGAAGAGATTTGTGAAATCTTTCGGGATTTCAAGGATCTTTAGGACTTATCCTTTAATTTTTGCTGTTCAATTTCTTTTCTTTATTTCTGTTGATGCCGAATCTATATCTAATATTTTGTTGTTCTTGTTTGTTTTCCAGCATTGATTAAACTCAAGATCTCATCGTTTGAGTTGTTCTCCTATTGGCAGCACCCATTCAAACCCAAAAATCCCCAATTCCTAGGGTTTGGCTGATTGTATTTCTTTCAATTTGGGAATCAATTGATTTCTGGAAATTGAGCATTCTTGGCCGAATCAATCCCTTAGCAGATTCGCATCTTTTCTTTCTTCTCAATTTCGTTTGATTCATCGATTCTATTTCTTTTCTTCTTGCTGCTCTTTTAATTGAATTTGGGAATTTTAAATTCAAATCTGATTCGGTTTAATCTTAATCTTTGTTTTTGATTTCAGATCTGTTCGTCTAGGATCTTTCGTAGGAGTTTCTCGTGACTTGGAAACTCGATCTTGGTCCGCGTGCATCCCTTTATCATTTGGTATCAGATTTTGGGCGTTTTGGGTGTTCTTGGTTGATTTCTAAACTGATCTCTATTTTTTAAAGCATAAACAGCAGTTTTACCCAGAAAAATTGTTCAAAAAAATTCATTTGAGTGGGTAAATGTTGTCCGATTGATCTGAAATTTTACATACATGTTTTTGGCACTGTGATTGAATATAAAAAATTATTCCCGCAAAAAAATCAGTCAAAAAATTCAAAAAAATCAAAAAATACGAAATTCAATAAAAATTTAAAAAAAGATTCAACGGGTTGAATTTGGTGCCCAAAATTTCCAGATCAAAAATTCAATATATAAGGACACTCCATATTTAATTTCGTGATTTTTGGAGATCAGGAACACCTCGAACGAAGTTGTCAAGTTACTCCGCAGTTTTTCGGGTTTTCTGTTTTCAGCAATTATTGTTGATTCTTAGCTGTAGGTTTTCATTTGTTTACCTTTATTCTTCCTTTACGTTATCTAACACCTTCTTGTTTCTTATGTTAGTAGGATTTAAACGTGTGCACAACTTCTTCCTCGGTGCAACACGAATCAATTGGTGTCTCGTCAGTTTTTGGCATCCTAGTGCAAATTAGGATTCTTTGGTAGTTTGGTTCACACTCTCTAATTGGTTGATATAAACTCTGATAAAGAACTCACAAGATTGAATTCTACCTCATTGAAAATTTGAATTTTCTTTTTGAGTGATTAACGGTGAGGTTTGATAACTTTTATTTTGGAGTGTTGAGTGTTTTGCAGGTTTTAAAAAAAATGTCTACAGGTGATAATAATGGTGACATATTTAAAAAATTCCAACAACAGTTGGATGAACAGGCTGCTGCTCTTCAAGCTTTGACTGCTACCATCAATGAGGTGCGATTGAATCAAGAACCTCAATATCGATATCCAATCAAGGAAGATAGGGATAACCAGCCCCATAGGCGCGACCCTCGATGTGTCCCTAGAATGGATGATGATTTTCATGATCGTGGGCAACCTTCTTTGGCAAAACCAAAGAGTGAGCAGCAACGAGAACATCTCTTTCATACTCGCTGCCATGTACAAGGGAAGCTTTGTAGAGTTATTATTGATGGTGAAAGTTGCACGAACGTAGCCAGCACGACGATGGTGGAAAAGCTTTGCTTAACAACTACCAAGCATCCACAACCTTATCAACTACAAGAGCTTAGCAACGAAGGCCGATTTAACGTCACTCAACATGATACAGCCACGCCTCAAGTCCAACCTAGCTCGAGCAAGGAGCCTTTGGAGCTGCCTCAAGGTCCAATCACCCGATCACGAGCTAAACAATTCAAGGAGGCTGTTTCGGCCTTAGTAGATCAAGTTTGGGGCAAGACTTTGGTTGGACGCATTGATGAAGCTTGGACAAACTCGATGAGCCTTCCTTGCACTTTGTTACGAGCTGAATTAAGCTCCACTTCAGCTCATTAAATTCGAACCAGCTCAAAATTAGCTCAAAATAACTTAGTCAATCATATAGTAGCTGAAATAATTAATTGAGTTAGTTAAATTAGTTATTTACAAGCTTAATTAATTTTCGTTATTAAATTGGTCTTAAATCTGGTCAAACTTAATTATGCATGATATTTTAGTTATTATGACATATTAATTTTGTCTTAATTTATACAGCTTATAAATATGTTTTTAAGCTTGTTTTTAATATGTTAACTTTATTACTTGTTTTAATTATGTCCTAAGGCTGCCGAATTTAATGTGCAGCATTTTAGTGTTAATTTAATGTGTCTAAACATGAATTTGAATTATTTGATGAATGTTGCTGCAGGTACATCATCCATGAACGTTTTCGGAGCATGTAAGGTATTAAAAGAGGGTACATGAAGGGGACGGCACATGCATGAATGGGAGAATGAAGTTGGCTGCTGTTTGAAGTCTCCTAAGTGACCATTCAGCCGAATTTATTGCTTACACACTGTTGAATACATCATGGCTGTTCGGATCAAGGTGTTCACATTCAAAGACTCTTCAAAACTTGGTTTTCACACTCAAAGTGACTACTCAACATCTTCTTAATTGCTGATAATTTTTCAGCAATAGTTGCCAATTAAATGAGCTCCTTTAAGCACATTAAACGAATGTAGCTGCTGCCATTTACTCCCTCAAGCTCCAAGTTCAATTGTCCATCTAGAAGGTGACCATTAGAGCTCCAAGTTCAGCCGAATCTAGCTAGCCCATTTAAGTAATTCATTTGCTTAATTTTTAAGGAATTTAAGTGACCATTCGGCTAGCCTAGTGGATTATTATAAATAGCTAAAATTTCACTTTGTAAGGGACTTTTGACATTTTAATTAGCGAATTGCTGCCAAATTTGTGAGGCATTTTCTCTCAAATTTCGTTCGAGACCCGTAAGACTTATCTAAGCTTTTTAGTGGCGTCTTTCCGAGTCTTTTTCGAACTTATCACTCCTTAAACCCGAGTGTGGCGTTCACCTTTGATACCTTTGGTTCATACTTTCCTAAGTATCGGGTCAAGGTCCTTTTGAACCATTACCAATTCGTACCAAATACCATACCATTTCGTACCAATTCCATACTATTTCGAACCAATTCCCAAATACCAAAATGTACCAAAACCAAATACCATTTCTTAATTATCCTAAACCGAACTCGTCCATTCTATTCATACATTTTCGACTTAAACCAAATCCACATCCAACTTTGCACGAACTTATCTTACTTCTTTGAACACAAATATATTCTATCTCCTTCTCGTCTATTCTACTTCTTCATTTACGATCGGGAACTAAACGACTCGGCCTCAACTACTAAACCGAGATCGTATCATTTGGTATCAGAGCTGGTAAAAACGAGAAGTACGAGTACTCAAAGTCAATTTGAAATAGGTACGTAAAAAAATTTGAAAAAAAATTGAAAAAAAATTGCATACGGTTTAGGTGCGGACGAAAAGAACGTGAAAGATCCGTAAAAAAAAAGTCTGGAGACACTTCAATAGAAATTTTTCCAAAATCTCATTCTACACTCTTTTATATCCCACGTACTGAAATTTCACGCAATTAAAAAAAAATTTCGATATAAAAAAAAAGTGTTTCGAGTTTGTAAGTTTGGCATTCTCTTCTATTCATCTTCTAAGCCACACTTAGCCTAAAGCCTTTCTTGTTTCTTTTAGCCTACCCGTAACCTAACATCAATCCCTTGTAAAGCCATTTGAAGCCGACCCACTGAACTAAGACTAAGTCACTACGAGTCGCTTACGAAATCACGAGAGGAAAGTGAGTGGTAAAAGGCACGAGAGTTACATCAAGTTAAAAGCCGAAATTGAGTGAAACACGAGTGGAGTGTTTATTCTTTCTGTGAGAGATTTTGTGAGGTTTTTGCTGTGAGGTTTTTATTTACATGTCTCAAAGTCCTGAACGAAATATGGCGGAAGGAGGTGGAAGGCAACCAATCCGAAACATTGCGCTTGGAGGAGGTGGAGTGCCGGATTTGGCTCAACAAGCCTTGTTACGAGAAATCCAACGCATGATCCGAGGTGAGTTAGAATCTATTAACGAACGGTTGGATCGAGTTGAATTGGGAAATCAACGAGAGCGTACACCCCAAGGGCCGCAAAGAGGGCGAGACCAATTGGAAATCAATCAAGACGACCTATATGATCCGAATGAAGCCGAAAGTGATCAAGGATCAAACATAAGTGAAGGACGAAGAGGTCAAAGGAACCAAGGTAATCGGAATCAAAGACGTATGGATGACGACTTAAGGAACATTAAACTATCCATTCCATCCTTTCAAGGAAAGTCTTATCCGGAAGCTTACTTGGAGTGGGAAAAGAAGATTGAATTGGTCTTCAATTGTCACAACTATTCCGAGATCAAAAAGGTGAAGTTGGCGGCCATAGAATTCTTCGATTATGCTATGATATGGTGGGATCAACTCACTACGAGTCGAAGAAGGAATGGGGAACAACCAATATCCACTTGGGCCGAGATGAAGGCTGTGATGCGACGTCGTTTCATTCCCTCCTACTATCATCGGGAACTCTATCAAAAGCTTCAAAATCTCACTCAAGGTTCAAAGAGTGTTGAGGATTATTTCAAAGAGATGGAGATCGCAATGATCCGAGCCGATGTCCAAGAAGATCGTGAAGCAACAATGGCGCGATTCCTTGCTGGTCTCAACCGAGATATCGCTAACATTGTGGAACTCCAACATTATGTTGAGATAGTGGACATGGTACACATGGCCATTAAGGTGGAGAAGCAACTCAAGTGAAAGAGTACCACTCGAAGTTTTCCTACCCTAAGCACAACTAGATGGGGGCAAAGTTCGAGTAAAACTAATCCACCAATCCGTGCCAAAGAGCCAATGGTGCCTACCAAAGCAAACAAACCTATGGGCGATACGAGCAAAGGTAAGGTAACCGATTCATTTGCTAATCGTTCAAGAGATATTAAGTGTTTTAAGTGCCTGGGAAGGGGCCATATTGCGAGTCAATGTCCCAACCGCAATGTCATGGTGGTTCGAGCAAATGGAGAAATCGAATCGGAGGAGGAAGAACTTGAAGACGAGCCCAAAATCGTTTCTGAAAACGATGAAGAAGTTGAACACGCTCTTGATGGAGAACTCCTCGTTGTTAAAAGAAGTCTAAGCATCCAAAGCATCGACGATGAACAACAACGAGAGAACATCTTCCATACTCGTTGTCAAGTACAAGGAAAGTTATGTAGTGTCATCATCGATGGAGGAAGTTGTACGAACGTAGCGAGCACTCTCATGGTGGAAAAATTAAATCTACCAACCACCAAGCATCCAACTCCGTACAAACTTCAATGGCTCAATGATGGAGGAGAGTTAAAGGTGACAAAGCAAGTTCTAGTCTCCTTTTCCATTGGAAAATATTCCGATGAAGTGCTTTGCGATGTTGTTCCGATGCACGCGGGTCACTTGTTATTGGGCCGTCCATGGCAATTCGATCGTCGAGTTATGCACGATGGTTACTCAAATCGATATTCTTTCAAGCATCTGGGGAGAAATGTAACCTTAGCACCATTGACGCCAAAGCAAGTGTATGAGGATCAACATAAGTTGAAAAATTCTGTAGATCAAATGAGAGAAAAAGAAAAGAGCGAAAATACAAAAGAAAAGAAAAATGAAAAAAAAAAGAGAATTCAAAAAAAGAGAATGAAAAAAGAGCGATAAAAGAAAAAAAAGAAAAAGAAAAAGTGAGTGAAAAATTGAATGTCTTTGCAAAAGCAAATGATGTTCGAAAAGCCTTTTTGGCAAAACAATCGATCCTTGTACTTATGTATAAGGAAAATTTGTTTAATACTAACGACTTATCCGGAGATCCCCCTTCTTCTGTTTTGTCTCTCTTGCAGGATTTCAAAGACGTTTTTCCGGATGAAGTGCCAAGTGGTTTGCCACCACTTCGTGGGATTGAGCACCAAATCGATTTTATGCCCGGAGCTGTTATTCCTAATCGGCCAGCATACCGAACCAATCCCGAAGAAACCAAAGAGCTTCAACGTCAAATCAACGAACTCATGGAAAAGGGCTATATTCGAGAGAGCCTTAGCCCATGCGCTGTACTGGTTTTGTTGGTACCAAAGAAGGACGGAACATGGTGCATGTGCGTCGATTGCCGTGCCATAAATAAAATCACCATCAAGTATAGGCATCCCATACCGCGTTTAGATGATATGCTCGATGAGTTAAGTGGTGCCAAGTTATTCTCAAAAATTGATCTCAAAAGCGGATACCATCAGATTCGAATGCGCGAAGGTGACGAGTGGAAAACCGCTTTTAAAACGAAACATGGTTTGTATGAATGGTTGGTAATGCCATTCGGCTTAACCAACGCCCCTAGCACTTTTATGAGACTTATGAACTATGTTTTACAAAATTTCATTGGTAAGTTTTGCGTTGTGTATTTTGATGATATCCTCATTTATAGCAAATCGATGGATGAGCATGTAATTCATTTGCGAGCTGTTTTGGAAGTTCTTAGAAAAGAGACTTTGTATGCTAATCTTAAAAAGTGTACATTTTGTTCTGACAAATTTATCTTTTTAGGTTTCGTGGTTAGCTCGGAGGGCCTCGAAGTAGATAGCGAAAAGATTAAGGCGATTCAAGAATGGCCGAGACCGACGAGCATAAGCCAAGTGCGAAGCTTCCATGGCCTAGCAAGTTTCTGTAGGCGATTTGTACCCAACTTTAGCACGTTGGCTGCACCGTTGACAAGCACTATCAAGAAGAATTCGACTTTTCATTGGGGCGAAGAGCAAGAAAATTCTTTTAATATTATTAAAGATTGTCTTACTAAAGCTCCGTTGTTAGCACTGCCAGATTTTTCTAAAACATTTGAAATTGAGTGTGATGCCTCAGGTGTTGGAATAGGTGCCGTGTTAACTCAAGACGGGAGGCCGATCGCTTACTTTAGTGAAAAGTTGAATGGTGCCGTGCTAAACTACCCCGTTTATGACAAGGAGATGTATGCACTTATCCGCGCTCTCGAGACTTGGCAACACTCTTTGTGGCTGAAGGAGTTCGTGATCCATTCGGATCATGAAGCGTTAAAGCACATTAAAGGACAACACAAATTAAACAAACGCCATGCTAAGTGGGTAGAGTATTTGGAGTCATTTCCCTATGTCATTAAGTATAAAAAGGGTAAGGAAAATATCGTAGCTGATGCTCTTTCAAGAAGGTATACCCTTTTGTCGTATTTGGACTCTAAACTGCTTGGTTTTGCATTGTTAAAAGATTTATATCCTGCTGATGATGATTTTGGAGAAATATTTGTTGCTTGTGAAAGTGTTGCTATTGATAAGTTTTATAGGAGCGACGGATTCCTTTTTAGAGAAGGAAAATTATGTGTGCCGCGGAGTTCCATACGAGACCTATTAGTACATGAGGCGCATGGCGGAGGCCTTATGGGCCATTTTGGCGTTGGAAAAACCTTAGCAACCCTCCAAGAGCATTTTTATTGGCCGAAAATGAAAAGGGACGTTGAACGAGTGTGTGCGCGATGTGTGACGTGCAAGAAGGCCAAATCCAAGATTAAGCCGCACGGTTGTATACGCCGCTCCCTATACCCGACGCACCTTGGGAGGACATTTCCATGGATTTTGTCCTTGGATTGCCTAGAACTAAAATGGGGAAGGACTCTATTTTTGTTGTTGTTGATCGCTTTTCCAAAATGTCTCATTTTATTTCTTGTTCAAAAACTGATGATGCCATTCACATTGCTAATCTTTTCTTTAAGGAAATTGTTCGTTTGCATGGCATCCCGAGGACGATTGTTTCTGATCGAGATGCGAAGTTTTTGAGCCATTTTTGGAGATCGCTTTGGGGAAAGCTTGGAACTAAGTTGTTGTTTTCAACCACTTGCCACCCCCAAACAGATGGACAAACGGAAGTGGTCAACCGAGTGCTATCAACTTTGTTACGAGCCATCATACGGAAAAATCTTAAGTCGTGGGAGGAGTGTTTGCCACATATAGAATTTGCGTATAATCGATCCGTTCACTCGGCAACCAAACACTCTCCTTTTGAAATTGTTTATGGGTTTAATCCGTTAACTCCTTTAGATTTAGTATCTTTACCTAACGATCAACTTATTCATGCAGATGCTAAAAAGAAGGCCGAGTATGTAAAGGAGTTACATCGAAAGGTTCGAGCCAACATTGAAGCAAGAACCGAAAGTTATGCTAGGAAAGCGAACAAGGGTCGTAAAAGAATTATCTTCGAACCTGGTGATTGGGTTTGGGTTCACATGAGAAAGGAACGTTTTCTCGCCCAACGAAGGTCAAAGCTACTACCGCGTGGTGATGGCCCTTTTCAAGTCTTGGAACGAATCAACGAGAATTCTTATCGACTTGATCTACCAGGTGAGTATAACATAAGTGCAAGTATTAATGTCTCTGACTTATCCCCTTTTGATGCAGATTCCGATTTGAGGGCAAATCGCTTTGAAGAGGGGGAGGATGATACAGCCACGCCTCAAGTCCAACCTAGCTCGAGCAAGGAGCCTTTGGAGCTGCCTCAAAGTCCAATCACCCGATCACGAGCTAAACAATTCAAGGAGGCTGTTTCGGCCTTAGTAGATCAAGTTTGGGGCGAGACTTTGGTTGGACGCATTGATGAAGCTTGGACAAACTCGATGAGCCTTCCTTGCACTTTGTTACGAGTTGAATTAAGCTCCACTTCAGCTCATTAAATTCGAACCAGCTCAAAATTAGCTCAAAATAACTTAGTCAATCATATAGTAGCTAAAATAATTAATTGAGTTAGTTAAATTAGTTATTTACAAGCTTAATTAATTTTCGTTATTAAATTGGTCTTAAATCCGGTCAAACTTAATTATGCATGATATTTTAGTTATTATGACATGTTATTAATTTTGTCTTAATTTATACAGCTTATAAATATGTTTTTAAGCTTGTTTTTAATATGTTAACTTTATTACTTGTTTTAATTATGTCCTAAGGCTGCCGAATTTAATGTGCAGCATTTTAGTGTTAATTTAATGTGTCTAAACATGAATTTGAATTATTTGATGAATGTTGCTGCAGGTACATCATCCATGAACGTTTTTGGAGCATGTAAGGTATTAAAAGAGGGTACATGAAGGGGACGGTACATGAATGTTCGGATCAAGGTGTTCACATTCAAAGACTCTTCAAAACTTGGTTTTCACACTCAAAGTGACTACTCAACATCTTCTTAATTGCTGATAATTTTTCAGCAATAGTTGCCAATTAAATGAGCTCCTTTAAGCACATCAACCGAATGTAGCTGCTGCCATTTACTCCCTCAAGCTCCAAGTTCAATTGTCCATCTAGAAGGTGACCATTGGAGCTCCAAGTTCAGCCGAATCTAGCTAGCCCATTTAAATAATTCATTTGCTTAATTTTTAAGGAATTTAAGTGACCATTCGGCTAGCCTAGTGGATTATTATAAATAGCTAAAATTTCACTTTGTAAGGGACTTTTGACATTTTAATTAGCGAATTGCTGCCAAATTTGTGAGGCATTTTCTCTCAAATTTCGTTCGAGACCCGTAAGACTTATCTAAGCTTTTTAGTGGCGTCTTTCCGAGTCTTTTTCGAGCTTATCACTCCTTAAACCCGAGTGTGGCGTTCACCTTTGATACCTTTGGTTCATACTTTCCTAAGTATCGGGTCAAGGTCCTTTTGAACCATTACCAATTCGTACCAAATACCATACCATTTCGTACCAATTCCATACTATTTCGAACCAATTCCCAAATACCAAAACGTACCAAAACCAAATACCATTTCTTAATTATCCTAAACCGAACTTGTCCATTCTATTCATACCTTTTCGACTTAAACCAAATCCACATCCAACTTTGCACGAACTTATCTTACTTCTTTGAACACAAATATATTCTATCTCCTTCTCGTCTATTCTACTTCTTCGTTTACGATCGGGAACTAAACGACTCGGCCTCAACTACTAAACCGAGATCGTATCACAACAAGTGCGCATCGCCTTTTCTATCAGTAAGTATCAAGACGAAGTTGTGTGCGACGTAATGCCTATTCAAGCCTGCCATTTGTTGCTAGGAGAACCATGGCAACTGGATCGAAAGGCCACTAACGATGGTTGTACAAATAGGTATTCTTTCAAGCATCAAGGAAGGAAAATCACCTTAGTTGATGTGATCTCAATCGCATCATGTTGTGGCACCACTCGTTGCTATCATGATTGGCCTAAACACGAGGGCCCCAAGTGCAAGATGAAGCTCAATCTCAGCTCAACAAGCTCAATCTTAGTTTTTCCCAGCTCGATTTAGCTCACATGAGCTTAATTTAGCTCGTTTGAGCTCAATTTAGCTTACTTTAGCTCGTTTGAGCTTGGCTTAAGTTTATTTCAACTCATTTATTTTAATGTCTGAATAAATTAAGTAATTTATTAATTTAGCTTAAATTACTACAGCTCATAATTATGTTTTGACTTATTACATGTTTTAAATGTGTCTTGGCCGAATTTAATATGTCTTGTTAAGACTTTATTAAATTTGTCTAATTTAATTTATGTTTAATTAGTGTGTCTAAATTATATTAATGTTTGTTCAGCTGAATTTTATGTGATTTAATTTTGGTTCATGTGTTTTTGTAGGTGAGTTGAATTTGGAGAGTAATTAAACAAGGTTCATGCATGATAGGTTCAATGTATGGGACGGTGCATGTAAGGCCTCTTTCAATGAATGGTGGCTGATCCATTTGGCTCCCCAAGGCACCTATTTGGCCAAAAGGTGTCTAGCAACTTAAAGCACAAGCTTGGCCGATCGTATTCCCAAGGCAGCATCTAAGCCATTCACACCTCAATTTGACCAATCAGCTCCTATACATGTATGGGTGGATTCATGAACGTCCAAAGGGAGGGAATATTACCTTAATTCATCACATTGAATGTATAATGTGCATGTACAAAGGGGAGAACGAATTTACAAGGTACATGCTTCCATTCATGAACCAGCCCATCATTAAAGTTTTAATTAAGAGAGATGCATGACCCATGCACCTAGCATTCGTCCAAGAGGGGTTGGATATGAATTGAAGATGCACATTCATGGAACAAGGAAGCTTTCTTATTGGTTAAGCATGCATGAACGGGTTTTGGGAAGAAACATGATTATTCAACCATGCATGAACTTACACTGTCCATGAACAGAGATTTAATGCTTGAAGTGTGAACATTTTTAATTGTTGTGTGAACACATTAGTAGCTGAATTTTAATAGGCATTAGAGAGCCTATAAATAGTTTATTTTGTTTATTGTAAAAGGTTACAGAATTTGATTATTGAAAACTTGATTGTGAGGTTTCCTCCTATCCTATTTCGTACGAGTCTCGTTCTGACTTATCTAGCTCGCTAGTGGCGTCAACCCGGCTTCTTGAACTTATCACCATCCTGGTGTGGCGTTCATCCACCTTTTTATACCTTTGGTTCCTACCTCTCTATTTTTCCATTCCATTTTAACTATTAAATTATAAACAATATTTCTTTATTTCACCGAGCCTATCAAACATCTATCCAAACCATCTTTTGAACCCATTTTCTCAACTTCCGCTATAAAAAAATCATCTAACTCCATCTATCTACAAAATCGAACAAACTTCTCGTCGACGATCGGGCAATCAAGTGAATCGACTCAATCAACTGAGCCGGATCACATCATTAGTGCCGCTCACTCCGGAACAAGTCCATGAGGACCAAATTAAACTGAAAAATTCTGTTGTTAAAACAAGTGAGGAAAAAGAAAAAGAGAATGAAAAAGAGCAAAAAGAGATTTAGAGTGAAAAGGAATGTGAAACAGAAAAGAAAATTGAAAAAGAAGTTGAAGAAAGAAGAGAAAATGAGTTAGAAAAAGAAACAAAAGAAAAAGACGAGGAAAGGCTAGTGAGGAATGTTTTCACTAACCAAGATATGCATTTTTCTTGTGTTGCTACTTTTCAGGTTCCCGAAAGATCGAAAAATAACTTTCAACTTCAATACCTCTCAAATGAAAGACGCTTTCATACGATCAACTTAGGCAAAGATGAAATCATACCACATGATCCCGAAGGTAAGCGAGGTAAGGAAATTTTAGAAACCGAGTCCAGTGCAGATTTGAAAATTATTGATAAAACTTTTGGTGACTTAGTTCTTAAAAGATCCCCTCATTTTGATCCAATTAATTGTTACTCTTCGATTGTGGTTGATAAAGTCATTACGAAAAGAAGCGTGATTTGTTATTCTCTTGATTTACCTTGTGTAAAATCCTCGAATTTGTCCAAATCTGTTTTGAAGAATAAGGTAACGAAATCTTCCAAATTTGTTTTCAATTTATATTCGTGCCTTAAACAGTTTATGTGGTTGTACATGAAGTTTGAGTTCCATTTGACAAAGGTTAACTCAACAACGGAGATTCGACTACACTATGTCCCCGATGAGCGAAGGTTTGTTTTAAATGAAAAAGGTAAAATCGACCCTTATTCTTTTGCTTATCAAGGGAAGATGCTTGAAACTTTTGAAACACTTTTGTACTCCTCGGATAGTGATAAAGATCTTGTTGATGAATACTTAGATCGAAACGTGCTTGACTGTCCTATTATTGATGATCTATCTATTTTGATGGTTGATAAAAAGATTCTTGTTTTTGATATGCATGTGTGAGTGAATCTATAGACCGTCGATTAATGCATGGTATAATTATGCAACTCTGTGAACCATGTGAATCTTTTCAAATACCTACTTGTGACGATTATGTTTACCATTTGATTTATTACTCGCAATTTATTCATGGTTTGTGGGAACAATTTGAGACGACTGAATGCCTTAAAACATGTCCATCTTCATTTCGAATATTTGACGAGGCAGTGGCGAGTAAATTAGATTGTTTGCATGGTAATCTGAATCTGTCCATTCACATCGTTATACCTGTTCTGTTATACTTATGATTGGACTACAAGCTTGTTTCCGTTGCTATTTACTATCTCATGGATATTATTTTCAGTGGACTCAATTGCCATTAGTCCCGTTCGATAGAGGAAAGTCGAGTTCATTTGATTTTTCAGATTCGAGGACGAATCTTTTTGAGGAAGGGGGGAATGATACGAGTTACAAAGGCCCAACCCAAGCTTACGAAGGTGATGGGCTCAAATCAAGAAAATCAAGATTCACTTTCTTGTTTTCAAGAAAATCAAGAAATCGAATCTTGGCCCAATTTTGCTGTTCGGAGCAATTTCAAGAATCAAGAAAATCAAGATTTCAAATCTTGGAAATCTTGGTCCAAGAAACCGAATCTTGCAGCCAAAGCGCGTTGGATCTCCATTACGAGCGTCAACAACCCAATTTCGGTAGGAGATGGATCACAAGCCCAAATTCTTAAAGGCGAGGCCCAATAAGCAAATTCCCAGCCCAATCAAGAAATTTCTTCATACTTAGTTGAAAATCAGGCCAAAATGTCAAAGGGCCCAATTTGTAAACATCTTACTTGTTTAATTTAATTTTTTAATCTTTAGGAGCATTACATGTAAAATTCGGCCCAAAACAGCCCATATAAGTGCATGGCCGAATTTACCTTGTTATTTTATTAATTAGGTTTAATTTTTTATTAGTTACTTGTGAGATTAGGATTTGTTGGAGGCCTATATAAGCATTGGCCAGCCACCCTTTGTAAAAACATCTGATTATTATTTTTTCTATCAAATTTCAGATTTGTTGAGTGCAGAATTTTCTTTGGGGTTTTCTCCAAGAATTCTCTCTTGAGTTTTCTTTAGAAGTTGTTTTAACAATCTTTTTATTGTGGGAGCCATCTTCAACCTTCTTCTTGCCATCGATATTCTTTGGAGGGGAGATTAGAGCCGTTTGAAGATATTTGTGAAATCTTTCGGGATTTCAAGGATCTTTAGGACTTATCCTTTAATTTTTGCTGTTCAATTTCTTTTCTTTATTTCTGTTGATGCCGAATCTATATCTAATATTTTGCTGTTCTTGTTTGTTTTCCAGCATTGATTAAACTCAAGATCTCATCGTTTAAGTTGTTCTCCTATTGGCAGCACCCATTCGAACCCGAAAATCCCCAATTCCTAGGGTTTGGCCGATTGGATTTCTTTCAATTTGGGAATCAATTGATTGCTGGAAATTGGGCATTCTTGGCCGAATCAATCCCTTGGCAGATTCGCATCTTTTCTTTCTTCTCAATTTCGTTTGATTCATCGATTCTATTTCTTTTCTTCTTGCTGCTCTTTTAATTGAATTTGGGAATTTTAAATTCAAATCTGATTCGGTTTAATCTTAATCTTTGTTTTTGATTTCAGATCTGTTCGTCTAGGATCTTTCGTAGGAGTTTCTCGTGACTTGGCAACTCGATCTTGGTCCGCGTGCGTCCCTTTATCACATGGTTTGCTCGGTTCATTGATCTCAAGTTGTCCAGCCACAATATTGCACCAAATTCCATTGATGAATGCCAAAATTCCTTCCTTAAATCTTTTAGCTCGAGCACGGGTTATAGGACCCGTTGGAAGCACCAAGGGCTCATTGGCATCCTTAGTTGATTCCTTAGCCACGGCCGTATCATCCCCTCCCCCTTCGAAACGACTTGTCCTCAAGTCGTCACCTACATCGTAAGGAGATAGGTCAGAAACATTAAAGCTAGACTCACACTATACTCACCGGGAAGGTCGAGTTTATAAGAGTTGTCATTGATCCTTTCCAAAACTTGAAAAGGACCATCACCCCTTGGCAATAGTTTAGATTTTCGTTGGGTCGGGAACCTTTCTTTCCTCATGTGTACCCAAACCCAGTCTCCAGGCTCAAAGATGATTCGCTTTCGACCTTTATTGGCTTTTTGCGCATATTGCCTAGTCCTTTCTTCAATATTCTTTTGCACCTTTTGGTGTAAGTCCTTCACAAATTCAGCCTTTCGTTTTGCATCTGCATTCACAATTTGTTCATTAGGCAATGGAATTAAATCTAGTGGTGTCAAAGGATTGAATCCATAGATGATTTCAAAGGGAGAATGTTGAGTTGCTGAATGAATAGAACGGTTGTATGCAAACTCTATGTGCGGTAGGCACTCCTCCCATGTTTTGAGGTTCTTCCGAATGATGGCTCGTAACAACGTCGACAAGACTCGATTCACTACTTCGGTTTGCCCGTCCGTTTGAGGATGGCAAGTGGTCGAGAACAAAAACTTTGTGCCTATCTTTCCCCAAAGTGTTCTCCAGAAATGACTCAAAAATTTTGTATCTCGATCGGAGATAATTGTCTTAGGCACTCCATGTAAGCGTACCACGTCCCTGAAAAACAAATTAGCAATATGAGAAGCGTCATCAGTTTTATTGCAA